>NC_141689.1:1185983393-1186258393 GCF_964263255.1 Lissotriton vulgaris
GCATTTAAACACATCCGATCTTGTGCATATCCAATGTAGATTCAGGCTCTAGTGCCACTAGGGCCTAGCAGTCAGCACTGAGGTTTACCTGACATGGGAAGCACTAGGATAATTATGTACAATGATCCTGTGCGAGCGGGAGGATTCAAAACACCACATGATACAACCACTATATAACATCACAGTAGATACATTCCCCAGAAGAAACACAGCAAGCAACAGCTAAGTCCAGAATGGACCCCAGACTTCCCCGAAGAGCTGTCATTGATTGTTCAATTTATAGGATACCCTTTCATACAAGGCTACAGCATGCGTGTCACTCATTTAGTGTCTGTGGAGTGGCCTTCCGATGATGCAAAATCCCTCTTATGACCTCTACTAAGGTCATTGTGGATCATCTATTGATGTGGTGAAGCATTGCGGGCAGGGGAATTGTGTCACTTAAGAAGGCTACCCTGCATGTCAGTGGGGGCAGATTCCTAAAGCCATGATAATTGAGTCCCACTCTTTCCTCCAGTAAGTCCTTAGCAATGTCGCACACTATGTATTCGATATTACAGAGTGGTGCATGGCACCTCCGGCAGGCAGAATCTTGTGACATGTTTGATCGGGGACCAGTGCATGGGTGTAGCACTGTTAGTAACTAGATTTGAGGTACAGTTCTTGTGATATCTTGTTCTCTCCATAATATGGGCCAGACATTGTCCTCAAATTGTATCCCCAGACTTGCCGACCACCAACAGCATAGGGAAAATGCATTTGCTTTAGAGAATAGGGCACCAGTCAGTGTATATACGTCTGGAAATAACTCCACTATGGTCCTTCTATCTCATAAGATATTGTAGGATTTTGTCCATGGCAAGGGCATACCTTCCTGCACAAAAACAATCTTCAGAGGCATATTGCTATTTCCAAATGTTCTGCAGAATGCAAGGTCTCTTGAATCAGGGCTGTTTCTGACTTGTGGGACCTCAGATAGGTGAGGATTATGTGTCTTTTCATGAAGTGATTCACACCATGTACATTAAGGGAGATCATGGGTATCAGTGCAACATTGGGTGGGGACAGGAATGTTGCTGTCATATGATAGTAAGCAGGTGGTGCTGGGGCACCATGCCTAGGGATCTACGAGCATTGAAAGCAAGGCCAGAGATGAAGGGAGGAGAAAGGAGTTAGGTCATCATAGGAACAAGTTAGTACTATCCCTTTCTCTGCAACCGCTACACAACTGTGAACTATGGGGCATTGAAGCCCACAGACCACAAGTGTCAGACCCAATTTATAAAAATGTCATCCACTTATTAAGTCCCAAAATATTGCATGTAGGCGTCAGCACTAATTGGTATCCGTAAAGAAAATAGTATGCAGCCACAGGTACTTAGAACCATAATAGGAATGAGGCAATTTGAGGGATATAGACATCCAGATGTGAGAGTTATTGACAAGATAGAGAAAACATGCAACCACAACTCATGCAGATGGCTAGAGGAGAGGGCAGTCAGGGGCTCACACTGGCACAGAGAAAGGGAGAGGAGTCATCATCTCCTGTAAAAAGGCAGTGCAAAAGTCAGGGAGGGACAGCAGTCCTGATCCATTGAATGCTTTAAGAGTTCAGTGGAGCTCTGGATTTGTCTCTGGGGAGCTGAGTAGTTTGGAGCAGTCATCAGTATCCATCAGCCCATTTCTAAGTCACTTGTTCAAGGTGGTCTTGTTCCTCTTTGTTGACGGTGGGTGAAGAAGTCCACAGAGTTTCGGGTAGTGACATTTCCCAAGCATGCCCAGTGACTATTGGCGGAGAGTCCTACACATCCAACCATTGCTCTAGAATTTCCAGATCATTGTATTCCTTCAAAATACTGTTGAAAGAGATAAGCCTGGTTGCCGGTTCCATAAGCCCACATTGCATCTCTCTTTGAGGAAGCTAAGTTCTTAGAGTCAGGAACATCTTCCGTTTGATGGTAGTGTCGTACACGAAGAATACCAACGATTTTATGATCCTCGTATGTGTACAGCCTGTGTTAAATTGCTGTGTTCAGGACCTGCTGGGCTTGTTGTTGAAGGATGAAACATGCCAAGATGGGCTGTGGCTTAACTCAAAGTGCCTTAGTGAAGAATTGGGAAAACAAGGCCAAAATGTTATTGCATATTCGCCTTCTCAGCCAGTCCTGTAACTCGTACATTCTGTTTCCTACTTCTGTCCTCCAAATCTAGAAGCTTAAGCTTCATTTTAAATGTGTCCAAGCCTGAGTCTGGCAAGCCATCTATGTGTGTTTCCATGTCATTGAGACTGGAGTATGTTGCATCCATCTGCTTTAGAAAAGAGGCAATGATCCCCCTCAGGGAGTGGACTTCAGCTATTAAGTTTGCAATCTCTAAATTGACGTTGGCTGTTGGGGTATTGATAATGGTCAGCTACAGAGGAAAAGTGTTTTTTGCAGTGAATGGGATGTTAGCCTCTTCCGACATTGTAGGTGACGTAGAAATGGAGGTTTTGGTATTTCCAACCACCTCATAGAAAATAAATTTGCTGGACCCTTTGGACTTTGACATGGAAAGAAAACGATGAGTGACTCCCATTCTACAGGCCCTGGAGGTTCTCTTAGAGAGTTACTACCACAATAATTGGTGCTTAGAGTGCAATACTTGGAGGGGGACAATGGGAGAGAAATGTTGCTGTCCACTCCAAGGGGGGTGCAAAGTCATGAGATTTGGGAGGGGGTGGTTTCTTAGAATACCCCGAAGGGCCAGTAAAGTGGGAGTGTGGTACGGATCATCGCAGAGTGGGGTCATACCTGGAGAACAGAAAGCATGGCCTTGTGGTGCCCCAAGTGAATGATAGTCGAAGCAGGGATAGAAGGGAGCCCCACCTACCATCCTAAAGTATTTTGGTGTCAAGGGTGGGACCACATTGCCCCTCAGAATTCAGTCCACCAGCAGGAACATGGAAGAGGGATGAGCATGAGCCCCAAACAGCTTGCCCACACCGGTGCCCAAGGAAGGGGTTGTATCTGAAGGGTGGTTAAGCTGGTCTTAAGTAACAATCTGGGAGACGGGTGCATGGCTGGAATTGATGGCCTTCAGTATACCAGAGTGAGAGAGGTCAGCTGGTCCAGGGAGCGTCAGAGTGGTGTGGCCATGCTTGCTGGGGCTTGGCTATGCCTTCCCTGCTTTTGTAATTTCTTTGCGCATCAGTTCCATGACATGTGACCTTACAGAAGTGCGACTTATATCTAGATGCTCTTGCGTCTTTTCTTTGGGGTCAGAATTGCAATATGGGGTTGAGTCCTGCTTTGCTTTCCTTTGCTTGTGCATGGACACTGACTTACACAAACCTTTCCAATGGAAAGTGGAGTAATAATGGGAATGGCTCCATGACTGCGACCTGGACTGAACGTGTGACTTGAAGTGGGAGCAGAACCATTGTGAAGTACAGAATTTCTTCTTATGTTTGGCAACAAACAAATTCACCCCGCGGTCTCAAATTGCCTTTGGTACCTCTATCATATGATTCTGCATTGTGTCTGAAGTCAAGGCACCAGAGGCACAACGTGTGTGGATCCGTGACTGTCATCAGGTTCCTGCAGCTGTAATATAGCTTGAATCCTGTCATTTTTGGTGGGGACATCATTTTCTAGCGCACTGTTCTAGGTTTATAAGAGTCATCAGATGACTGACAAAGGAAGAGCAGAGCTCCGATTTGGAAGGTGCAGAAAGATAGGAAATTATGCCAGCCTGAAGGGGTGGTGCTTATATATAGCGCTACTCTCTCAATTCCAGGATGGAATGGGTTCAGTGCAGAGCCACACAGTGCCAAAGCAGCACTGCTACAGAATGCTTCGATCCAGTCTGGCTCTTGAGTGATGTAAGAAAATGGCTCATTAGTTGATAGGGGAGGAAGGCCCACTCAAATAATAAACACAATCCTTGTCAGGGAGAACCATAAAAAGTCACTAAATTAGCCTTTGCTAAACCCTCTGGTAGCTTGGCAAAAAAGCAGTCAGGCTTAAGTTAGAAGCAATGTGTACATGTTTATGCAGCACACAACCATTAATAAAGGGAAAACACAACACAAAAAAACCCAAACCAAATTACAATATTAAAATTAATTGTAATAAATAAAATTACACCAAATTGAATTAACTCCAATCAGTAGAATTGGAGTTATGAATTGTACATTTTTTTTGTGAAAAGTGGTACCAAAAAGACCAAAGGACCAACCGCAGGTATTTGGTCACACCAGACCGGGTCAAAGTCACATGTTAAGTATGACCCTGATAGAGTGTGGGCAGCTACAAGAACAAAGTTATCCTTGTTTAATATTTTCCTTTGGACTTAGAATTTTTTTTGTAGACCTTAAGAGAAGGTAAAGTCTTTAGGGGCAAGGCAGCAGGTTGTGGCCAGGAGAAGGTCACTGAGATTTTTACCTTTAGACCTAAAAGATTTTTCTGAGGTTAGATTCCTCCAGCGGGACGTGGCTGCAGGCCGTAGCTAAAGAGGGCTTCCCAGGGCCGGATACAATTGGTTCTAGAGGTTCAACTGAAAAGGATTTCCTGCTGTGGCGAAGAACATGACAGGAGCTGCAGGAAAGTCAATGCCACCAGCGATGCACCTTTGTCAGATTGGCTTGCAGATAGATCCCGATCTACTATCTGTTTTCCGAGCAGAATTTCTTGAAAAGTGTTCAAACTCCCATAATTTAGAGTTAGGCAGAAGAAGCAGCACCACCACCACTTCCAAATGTTCAGGGCCTGTGGGTACCACTTGGGGGTTAGGACTCACTCCAGCAGAGGCCAGCAGTAGTGTTCAAGGCCACTTGAGGCTTGTTGTGTCACTGTGGTTCACAGAGGAATTTAGCCAGCCAGCCCTTAGAACCACTCTGGTGGTCCTGGTCTCATGGGAGCAGGTCCAGACTTCCTTCTTCAGGCAACAAGGCAGGAGATCAGTCCTAGAAGTACCAGGGCAGTAGTTCTAGCAGCAGGGCAACAGGGCAGCCCTTCAATGGCAGGGCAGCAGGAAAGCAGGGCAGTCCTTCTTCAGAATTTTCAACAAGTCCAGGAGTGATGTGAAGTGGGTTTTATGCCCAGTGCCAGTCTTCATGTAGGGGAATTCCCTAATCTACCCAAAAACTAGTTCTGGCTAGTTTTGTTGCCCTTCCTGTGTTTGGCTCCAAATGTCTAGAGGACCAAAAGTAAGGGCAGGCCTAATGTCAGGTTCCTTTGTGTGTGCTGGGGGCGCAGCTTTTTGAAATGTAGGTAGGGCTGGGTGCAGCTCCACCCATGCCATCCTGCCAGGTGAGCCCATCCTGCCCACACCTACGCTACCTTTGTCTCACTATCTGAAAGCAAAACACAACCCACAACAACAGAGTCATGTGACCCATGCTACGGACAGAAAGGCACAGTTGGTTTATGCACAAAAATTAAACATTTAAAAAAATTGCATTTTTATGATTGCAACCTAAAAGCGGACCATTGAGGAGATTACAATTAAAAGAGAGCAAGACGTATATTTTTATCAGGTCCCAATCTAAAGTTAGCACTTATTAAATGTAGTAAGGCAATCTAGTGATACCCTATGGAAGAGATAAGCCTAACAGTAGTGAAATATAACTTTAGGAATTTTTAACTAGCATGGCATGTAAAATGTAAACCCTCATGCCCTAGTTTTTATACCATGCACATTTTCTAAATATCATGCACCATTAGGATCTTTTTGGTCCTACCTTAGGGGTGATTTACAAGTATTAAAAAGGAATGGTTAGGCTTAGCAAAATGTTTATTTTACCAGGTCAAAATGGCAGTTTAAAACTGCACTTCCAGCTGCAGTGACAGGCCTGACAGATGTTTTAAAGTGCCATGTTAGTGGGTGCTACAATGTATGTGGCAGACTCACTAGTAGCATTTAATTTACAGGCTCTCGGTACATTTAGTACCATTTGCAAGGAACGTACTAGTAAATTAAATGTGCCAATTAGGTGTAGGCCAATTTTACAATAGTTTAGGGAGATCGAACAAGCAATTTAGCACTGGTTAGTAGTGGTAAGCTGCACAGAATCCTAAAGCCAACAAAATCGAATTCAGCAAAATAGGAGGGGTGAAGGCAAAAACCTTTATGGTAATGTCACCCAAAAATGTCAGGTCTAACAGATGATTTTCTAGCCGGAGGCATCTGCAGTTAGAAGTATCAATCCAAAAATGGATGTACAGGAGTTTACTGACAGACTCAATAAACATGAACATTTAATTTTAAATATTAAAGTACGAATTATAGAAATATAGAAGTCACCTACTTTGGGACTTCAAAGTAGTGAGCCACATTCACAATCATGATTTGCTCCACTTATGCTGTCATGGAATAAAGCCAGTCAGGCTGAGGGGTTGGTGGCACTGTCCAACTCATACTATATTTTATTTAAAGCTCCTCATGCAATACATGCCAGTTATAATCCCCTGCTGAGGAATGGACCTTGTTGCACATTGACATTGCTTCCTGGGGCAAATGGGCTTTGTGTCAGTGAGAAGAGAGTCCTGAACACAAGCTATAATTTGGAACTTTGAAAACTATTTTTTTCCAATTGATCACTGTTGCTTGAGCCCTTTTATCATTTTCTTTGTGATTGTTTCCCAGGTTTAGGTGTCCACTACACCATAGCTGCTGACAGAAGCAGACCCTGTAGCCTGTGTGAAGAGGGAACAATGATTTATTAAAATCACAATATACTCCTTTATTCAGCTACTCAACTACCATCCACCTCTTCATCACAGGTGGCTTGGTGCTGTTAAGCCTGGGAAAAAATTTAAACTGTTAAAGAAATATAAAAGGAAGCCCAAGATTATGAATTAAAATCATATAAAGAACAACAAGAAAGAATGAGTGCTACAGCAATGGTTTATACTAGAATAACTACCCTGTATTAAAGGCCAAGGTAAGTTTAAATTGTATAAGGTGAGAACAGATAAAACAATGCATGGAACAAATCAAAACCTCAGAAAAGTGTCCAAGCCTGAAAATATGTGGTTGGAAGATTCCAACCTCTGGAAGACTATTTGTTGGGCTTCCTCCTATGAATTAATCCTCATTCAGAGTTGATCTCATGAGCACGTAGTAGCCTGAAGGGCAACTCTGCTGCAATACTCTCTTTTTTCTGCTCAGTCCATCTGTTGCCAATTAGTAGTTGTTGGAAATTACCATCTTTTGCATTGTGTACCCCAAGATTGTTGCCTTGACTGTTTTCGCTGGTTCTAGAACTCTGTGAACGTTACCTCTGCTAACCTTTGGTAAAATGTCTGTGCTCTCCCTTTCAACCTGATGAAATTTGCCTACCTGTAATTGTACCCAAGGTCTGTAAATTAAATGTCAGCAGTCACCTGCAGCACAAATTGCCAACCATAGCAGTGAGAGGGCAAACATGACTGCATGCCTGAAATGGGTAGGTCAGTGCTGCGGGTTTTAAATGAAAACTTGACCTGACAAAATAGGCTTTTTTTGATAGGCCTAAACCCTCCTTTAATAGGTCACCAATAAGTAGGCCTCAATGCCCCCTAAAGCATGGTGCATAATATTTAAGAGTAAGATATGTAAAAGTTTAATGTTAAACATGTCCTTTTAGTGAAACAGCCCAGAAGTATATTTTCACTGTAGCAGGGATAGCTGTTCCATAGGAAAGAATTAGGATACAATATTACATTTAATATTGCTATCTCCACTGAGAAAACAGCTACATAGTTCCTTCTTAGGCTTCTTTTTGTGATAAATATTTTAGAACATGCACTCTTAAAGTGTTGCCTATTACCTGCTTAGCACTTTTAGAAACCTATTTGCATGAACATCCGACTGAGACTCAGGAGCTGAATAGCCTGTTAAATGAGGTGTGAACTTGCTCTCAGAGATGAGCCAAAAGCTTTGAGTGTATGGGATGTGTTCTGTTTCACTGGAACCATCTGGGCTGTGTCCAGGAACT
The DNA here is from genome assembly GCF_964263255.1 of Lissotriton vulgaris. Classification (NCBI taxonomy): domain Eukaryota; kingdom Metazoa; phylum Chordata; class Amphibia; order Caudata; family Salamandridae; genus Lissotriton; species Lissotriton vulgaris. Next base: position 1,185,991,354 of record NC_141689.1, read on the forward strand.
TAATTACATTTGAGGAGTCTTCCCTGTCACAGGCAGATGTAGTTAACACCTGGGCCTTCCTCTTCCTTTGTTACCCAAGCCAGTCAGGTACCAGGCCCGCAGTGAGAGGCCCCCAGAACTGGTTTTGAGTGACCACAGAGGAGAGATTGATCATTTCTCTGGCCGTACATCTGGATGGGCGCTGGAGCTCTGCACTTGGGATGAAAGGGTCTACCTTGTTGCTTTTGAGCATAGAGGGGCACTGTTTTGTTGTGGTTTTTTGTTAGTCCTCGTCGCGCAATGTTTAAAAAAGGGTGTAAATTTGGAAAGATTTACCACGTTTAGAGAGCCCTTTCTTTCCCTCATTTCTTCCTGCGGCCCTTCCCCGACACACTAGAATCCGCTCCATGTCTTGCGTGGGGGTATCCCAATGGACATCAGGCATCTCATACGCATCTCATACGCAACTTGCCACCTCCTTTTTGAAGGGAGTCGAAACCTGTACCGCCATCTCCCATTTCTTGACTGTTGCTGCGCCTAATCATTGGACTTCGTCAGGTCATTAACACACAGAGTTATAACATTTTATCAGTCCAATACTGTTCCCAGATATTCCAAAATTCTAATCTTTTACTAGGTGCACCAGCTCTATCCAGCAGATTTATTCTAAGCACTGAATTCAACCATTCTTCCTCTGTAGGTGACAAAGGATTAGCCCATTAAATACATATCTCAACCCAAGCAACTAATATCAGTGAGAAAAGTAGATTTCTTTGTTTTTTACTAAAACTGGATCTTCCACTGTCATCTACCTCCACCCCATACAATACTAATTAGGAGCTTACCTGTATTTCTTAATGGAATACCTCTCAGAGTATGTTACCTATTTTTCCCAAAAGCTCTGAAGTCGGGGGCACTGCTAGAATACCTGGATGTCAACAGCTTGTTCTTCATCACATTTAGGGCATCGCTTCAGCCCTCCTTTTTTCAATTTTGACAACTTCTTGGGTGACCAATATGCTCTATGCAGAGTAAATAGATCATTCTTTTTGAGAGGTGCAGATTTAGTGACATCCTCACATGCAGCCGCGGATACTTGCCATAATAAGGATACATACAGCGACTGCAGCGTTTTCCCCCAGATCTCGATGGGTAGGGTGAATTCCTCTTGTCCTTCATCAATAAGCGCCCAATATCAAAATGCTACCTCTTTCTTCCCGATTTCCCCTTGGAATTTCGACTCCAGTTCTGGATTTCCTGCCCTGTCTTTTCCCAAGGATTTAGCCCAACTTGTAAGTTCATAATGTTTAAACTTAGACAGACCCCCAATCAACAATGGTGGACCCAGGCAATATCTGTCCCCATTTCACTACTCCGCCTTCTCTTAGCGGTACTGATAACGCATCCTTCAGACATTACGGCGTTCCAGGCGAGTCTCAAACTGGGGTGTGTTGACAATAATAGGGAATCTTCAACAGATGACTTATCTGAACCTACAATCTGATAGCCGCCCCCAGAATTTTTTATTTAATTTTCTTTAAAAAATATGTGTGGCCAAATTTGTATAAAAAATGACTTCCTTCTGGACCTATCAATGCTTGCATGTAACATGTATAAGAGCTGTAGTCCTTGAATAATATTCTAAAGTTTTCTAAATGAAAAGCCCTTTAATATTGGAACAGTTCTGGGCTGGCTATTCCTCCATACTCCTGTTTTCTCCTTATCGTCTTCCACGAGATTTTAACCCCCCGAAGCCCAAATAAAGCTGCTAATATCACCCTGCATTCTACTAACCCATTCTTTTTTAAACTCAAGTGGTATCGAGTTAAAGACATACGTAAATTTAGGTAAAATTATCATCTTTACCAGATTAGAACGACCCAAAAATGACAACGGGAGATTCTTGAGAAGTTTTTTGGACTCTGTTTGAATTTTATTGAAAGTAATTTGAGCAATCCTCTTAACCTCTCCCAAAATCAAAATCCCTAGATATCCTATTTGATGTTTTACCAAGGGGTCATTACTCTGAGTATTCCAGCACATGATCTCAGTCTTTTGCTGGTTTCTCTGATGACCTGATGCATTAACAAACTTCTCCAGTGTTTCTATTATTCTTGGAATAGAACCATTCAGATCGGTAAACAGTCATAATATCTATTCCAAAATATAGAATGGACATAATATCGAAGTAAAAATATAGAATGGACAAAATATCGAATGGACACAATATAGTGGTTAAAAATATCGAATTTAAGGTAAGTAATATCGATTTTCAAAATATAGAAGTCAAAATATCGAAATATACAATATAGGCATTAAATATATCGATTTTTTAATAATATCAATTTTTCTAAAGTGTTTTGTATGTTAGTATATGTGTGAAAAGTGTAGATTAATTTTTGTAATGTATGTTTAATGTATTTTAAGTAATGAATTTTATGGTATTTAATTTTTGCGTAATTTAATTCTGTAGCGGGTTGTGGGTTTATAGGGGAATAGGGTGGGAAGTAATTTAATTGTAATTATTTAAATATTTTTATTTATTTATTGGTATTCATTTTGAATTGATTGTTATTTTGTAATTGGTAATTAATTTTTATTAATTGCCAATTAATTTGTATTCATTGATTAATTGTTAATTATGTTAATTTTCTAAATTTATTTTCTGTAGCGGGTTGTGGGTTTATAGGGGAATAGGGTGGGAAGTAATTTAATTGTAATAAAGTAAATAATTTTTTTTCATTTATTCGTATTGATTTTAAATTTATTGTTAATTAATTTTTAATTGGTAATTAATTTCTATTAATTGGCAATTAATTTTTATTAATTGGTAATTATTTTGTATTAATTAAATATTTGATAATTATGATAATTGTATTAATGTATTTTCGGTAGTGGGATGTGGGTTTATAGGGGAATAGGGTGGGAAGTAATGTAATTGTAATTAATTACATATTAAAAATACTTTTTGTGTATTGATAATTAATTTACTGTTAATTTTTAATTGGTATTAATTTTTATTATTCATTAGTTTTTGTTATTTAAAATTAATTCATTGTTGAATAATTATGAATAGGTTATTAATTTTTAATAACTAATATGTAGTTGTATTTCTAATTAATTATTACATAATATTAAATTGGTTATTAATTTCAATTAATGTTTTATTGGTATTGATATTTAATTTATTTTTAATAATATAATAAATCATTACTTTCCCTACTGTTAAACTCACTGGAGTGGGAATAGTAATTTTCACCCTCCCGCTATCCAACGCTTTCCCTACTGTTGCACTCTCTGGAGAGGGAATAGTATTTTTTACCTCTACGCTATCCAACGCTTTCCCTACTGTTGCACTCTCTGGAGTGGGAATAGTAATTTTTACCCCTACGCTATCCAAAGCTTTCCCTACTGTTGCACTATCTGGAGTGGGAATAGTAATTTTCACACTCCCGCTATCCAACGCTTTCCCTACTGTTGCACTCTCTGGAGTGGGAATATTAATTTTTACCCTTATGCTATCCAACGCTTTCCCTACTGTTGCACTCTCTGGAGTGGGAATAGGAATTTTTACCCCTATGCTATCCAACGCCTTCCCTACTGTTGCACTCTCTGGAGTGGGAATAGTATTTTTTACCCCTACGCTATCCAACGCTTTCCCTACTGTTGCACTCACTGGAGTGGGAATAGTATTTTTTACCCTCCCGCTATCCAACGCTTTCCCTACTGTTGCACTCTCTGGAGTGGGAATAGTAATTTTTACCCTTACGCTATCCAACGCTTTCCCTACTGTTGCACTCACTGGAGTGGGAATAGTATTTTTTACCCCTACGCTATCTAACGCTTTCCCTACTGTTGCACTCACTGGAGTGGTAATATTAAATGTTACCCTCCTGCTATCCTACGGTAAAATATTGTACATTTTTTTTATTAATAACTTAAATTAATTATATCTTAATTTTAAGGTTATTTGAGTATTTTTAAGTATGTTTTAGTTAATTATATTTATTATTTCATTAATTTTAAATTACTTTTAAGACATTTAAAAAAAATCGATATTTTGACTGACTATATTTTTTACAGACTATATTTTGGATTCGATATTTTTGTACTTACCTGTTTGTAGATAGGAATTCGATATTTTGGCATTCTATATGTTGGTGACTATATTTTGGTAAGTCTATATTTTGTCATTCTATATTATGTTAGTGATCCATTCAGATCATCTGTGAAAACCATTAAATCATCCGCATAAAGTGCAACCTTTTTCACCCTGTTCCATACCTGAAGGGGGATATGTGTAGATTTGATCTCAAGGCACTAGCTCAGGGCTCTATATAAAAATTAAACAACAGGGGAGAAAGAGGGCATCCCTACCTGGTTCCTCTTTCTATATATATCTTTTTTGTAAGGGACCCATTAACTAGTACACATGAGATTGGAGATTTATATAGAACTCTTACTGCTCTTACAAAATTGCTACCCAGCTTACAAGCCTCCAACGTATTGTGTAAAAATCTCCAACTGACCCTATCAAATGCCTTGGTGGCATCGAATGTGATTATCGATAGGGGGAGCTTCTCCTCAACAGTCAAGTCTATTGCCCCTATTAGTTTGTGTGAGTTCCTGAATCTGCCTACCTCTTATAAATCGTTTCTGGTCTGCATGACTTAGGCAACCTGCCCACTTCCCCAATCTTTTTACTAATAAATGAGCGAAAATCTTATAGTCACTGTTTAACATTGAAATGGGTTTATAGGACTTGCATAGCTTAGGGTCCTTCCCGGGCTTTAATATAATGCAAATAGTTGCATTGCACCAGGATTTAGGAGGTTCCTCTCCCTTTACAAATATGTAATTGAATAAGCTAGTAAGCTCAGGCACAAGTTACTCCTTCAAAGCCTTGTATATCTCATTGGGCAAGGTATCAGGCCCAGCCACCTTGGCATTTTTCAAACCTTTAACCACCTCTCTTTCTTCTAATTCAGTAATCTCTGCATTTAGTTCATGGCGGCCGGATAGGAACGTCGGACGGGAGCTCCTATCTCTATAAGTAGATTTTGAGCACAAGAGAAAAGTTTGCCTATTAACTTATGTTTGGCTCATTTTGCTTCACTCTGATGGTTTCTAGATGTTGCTGAAGCTCGTAGCATGTCCACTACCTTTGTTAACCTGATAAACGAGCCTCTGCCCCTCGAGCCTCTCTTGGCAGCTTAGAGCGGTCTGCAGGTCGGTATTCGGTCTCTGTCTCCCGGCCCCCCTGCTGGAGCAGTGCTGCTAGGTGATCGGAGCCTAACAGCAAGTTTGGTGTGGGCTAAGGCGGGTCTGGTCCTGCGGGAGAACAGGAAGGCGGCTGCGAGAATGTCCTTTTGTGCAAAGGTTACACTCAGACCAAGCATTAGGGACACCGGTGGCAGGGAGAGCAGCGTACCGGACCCAGCAGGACCCGCTAAAGCTACCTCGACTAAGAGGGGAATGGACATGAATTCTGTGAGGTGCAATACAACCTACCAGGGTAAGTAAGGCAAATAAGGGGGGTAGCTCAGTAAACTTTCAAAATCCAGTTCAAAAGAGCAAGGACCAGAAAAAGGATAAAAGTAGTGGCAAACCCAAAGAGTTGGACCAGGAGACGTTGCCTAGAAGAGGAATAAGATATTGTTTAAAAAGTAGAAATTTGCCAGATAATCTCACAATAGCAGCAGAATACCCCCAGAACATTGTAACACTCCAGAGTGAGAAAGACAAAATTAAGGTTGTGTCCCCCCCACAAATCCTGGAGTCTACTATTGTGTCAAACATGGGCCAAGGCTGTTACTAAAAAAGTTAAAATCACTCCCTCACTTCGTACATATTTTAAAGTTAAGCAATCTCTACCAAAAGAGCCGAAAGAGCCGAATATACTGATGATAAACAAAATACTACAATGGCAGAAGATGGCTTAACAGCAGGCATCCGGCTTACTGTCAATCGTTTTGAGGGCTTGGTATGCCTTGAACCAGATAAAGAATTTGAGTAAGAATGGAGGGGGCGAAGAACTACCAGAAATGGGTTCTAAACCGACAGATGGAGCTAAAATTGCGGATAATCGAATGGAAATATTGATCCCAGAGATGCTACATCTGAGAGAAATCAGCTTAGAATTCAGGGGGTCTGCGAGGCATTAGAAACCTAGGTGAACTCAATTATGGAAAGGGTCAGTATAGTGGAGGCCTCTGTGGAAGAAATGGAGAAGACGATCACGGCTCAAGAAATGTATATGAGGGTCTTGCAGACCAGTGAGAAAGAACTAAGAGGAAAGATTGAGTCTGGAAACGAGTCCAGGCGAAATAATTTGACTTTTTTTCAATATTCTGGCGGGTCAGGAGGGAGAAAATATAAAAAAAATGGTGGAAAAACTTTTAAAAATACATTTTCCCTTGGATTGAAACTAAGGTTCACTATGAGGACATACAAAGGGTTCATAGAGACCCATTCGGGAAAGGTACAAATAGGGTAAACCCTAGGAAGATTTTAGTCAACTTCAGGACGTACGCACTAAATGAGAGAATTCTGAGAGAGGCAATAAGAGCAGAATCTCACAAAAAGAACGACTGGTCCTTCCGGATAAGGTCAGATATATCAAAGGCGATAGAGGACAGACAATGGGAGCTTGGCCAATATAGGCAGGAGTTAAAGACTCTGGGAGCCACAATACAGATGAAATTCCCGGCATCACTCAAGATTATGTGGGACAAGCAGATGCTTAATTTGAGGGAAGCCAAAGAGGTAGAAGCACTGATAAGTAAGATAAAGGCACAAAACATGTAATATGCCTATAGAGTAGGATCTCAAAGCGGCAGGATTGACCTGACAATGGATAAAGGGAGGTTTCTCTCTGGGTGGGCAGGGGTAGGTGGGGGGGTTGGGCATGGGTCATGTATAATATGGTGCACTAAGGGTGTGGAAGCATTCAGGGAAAAAATAAATCTGGTCCTATTCGCGAAAGACATACATATAAGTGAAACCAACACCATAGAATATGGGAGTTAATACCCTCACTTGGAATGTGAGTGGTTTGCGGGTTAGAGCTAGTAGGCAAAGTATCTCAGAAACATAAAGTGCAACATATTAATTCTCCAAGAGACTCATCTTTTAAAAGTAGAGTGGGAGGATATTATGAAAATCCAGCGATGGGTGGACTCTTATAATTGCACTGATCAAGCATGCTACGTTAAGGGGATAATCATTATTTTTAAAAGGTCAGCAAAAGCTATCGTTGAGTCATACAAGACCGATATAGAGATATGGGCCGTAGTGAATATACGTATGAACGAGAGATCGTTGGCAATAGCAGGGTACTCTGGACCCAATGTAGATGACCCCTCAGCTTTAGGCCCTCTATGCATATCTTTTGGATGTTTCTGGTCGCATCGGGGGTGATTTTAACATACTAATTGACCCCAAACAAGATAGGAGACCTCCTAAAAAATTCCCTACTCTACTCAAAATTAGAGTTGGCTAAAGTTATAACAGAATGACTTAGGTCTAATCGATATATGGAGAGGAAAAGGTAAAAAATCTCACTTGTTCACGTTTAAGAATGGGCCATTCTTCTAGAATTGATTATTTCCTAATTGATAAATCACCAGGGGGTGAAGTAAAAAAGGTTAGACATCTCCCAGAACATCTTTTGGACCACTCTGCAGTATCGTTGGTGTTTGGATTTCAAAGTCAGCAGTCTCAACCCAAGTGGACCCTAGATAAGACTTTGCTTTTAGATGCTAAGATAACAGAGGACCTGAAAGATGAAACTATATCCTTTTTCCACTTAAACCCAGAGGGGACCTCCTGCCAGGTTAGGTGGGATCCATATAAGGCGGTACTAGGCGGTACTTAGTGGGAAGCTGATTCGTTTAGCGGCATACCGAAATAAGCTGAATAAAAAGGAAATAGAGAGTTTAGAGGGGGAAATACAGAAATTGGGGAAGAGTATTAAGGAGGAAATCTTAACTGTTAAAGTTGAAGCATTTACAGGGGAATTGGTCAACAAGAAAAGGGAACTTGTTAATATCTTAGATGCTCGAGTTAAAAGAAAATGTGAGGCAAGTAAACTTGCCCACTATCAATATGGTGAGGGGTGTGGCAAGCTATTAGCTTGGAAAGCTAATACTGTCTTAAATCGCAATAAGATTTTGAGTATCCAAGAGGAGGATAAAGTTCAACATACTGTAGAAGAGTCAGAAATTAAGAAAGCCTTTATTGGGTTTTTTAGAGAAACATATAAAGAGGAAACGTGTGATAGTGAAGATTAAATTAAGAACTATCTTAACTCGTGGGTAAAGTAAACTCTGTCAGAAGAGCATAGGTATAGAGGGGCACTGTTGGATTGTTTGTTGTAAGACCCATAGGAAGTGCTGCTGAAATTTTATCATTTCTTGACTCTGAATATATGGCGTCCGGATGTATATCCGTGACATTATCAATCATAATGTCAGAATTAAACTTTTGGTTGCTTATTTGGAAATTTAGACTAGAAAGGACTATAACATGTTTGGCAGCATTACAGTGAACTGAGAACTATTACATACAGTCTTTATCAGTATTTACACCGTATTTTTGGTTGTTCCACTTCCAACTAATCAGCACTTGCATTGTATAGTTTCCCAAAGTAACTTAAACCATGGCTATGCACTGCTTTTTATTACTTTTCATCAAGGGGGTATTCCATGGGTGGTACATTGGCTTTCCCATGGTACACCCATAGATTTTGATACAAATCTCTGTCTGAAAAGATAAGTAGACAGGAACCTGCACCAACATTGTATTCTTTCTCGGGGAAATCATAACAAGCAGAAATTCTTCTTTTTTCCTAATTTTAAAGGATAGTTTTTGCATTGGAAGGGCCCTCTGCCCTCTTCAAGTACAAACTCTATTCCTTACAGAACGCACATATAGCCTTGCATTATATAAAACTAAGGTGTGTATCAACACTGGAAGAGAGTAAAACAGCTCCATATCTTTGTAGATATGGTGCTGTTCTGCTCTCTCCCTTGCACAGAGTGCAGCTCAGTAACTTTAGCTTCACTGCGTTGCATGAATTTCTCACATATCTGCGCTCAGATCTGCTGTGCTCTGTTACTTGACCACATCGATAATCATGGTGTTGCTGTAAATATGTGAAAGGGAACTAGATCGTAAATGTCCTATGATTTATCAAGGGAGTGGCACACTGTGTTATCTAACCTCCTATTAAAAAGATCTCCCAATTTTAATAACATCAATTTCAAACCACCTAGTTGAAAAGGATCAATTGATAAATGGAAAAGTATTCTCACAGTCAGATTGCTGAAACTTGACGTGTAAATATGAAATTAAAAAATAACACACAGAAATGGTGTACAGTGATCAAACGAACTCCCTAGTCTCTTCAAACAGATTTGGGAGTGCATGGGAATTAAAGAGGACAGATCAATACCGTGATTTGTACATGCTTGAGCATGACAGTGCTATCTGAATTGAATTATAAGAAACGTGTGGCCTGTAGGGAAAAAGTGTGCCTGAATTGCAAAAGTGGTAAATTAATACATTTGCAAATAAGGAAGAAAAAGACTTCTCTTCCTCCATACCAGTCTCACCTAATACAATCTAGGTTTAGCCGTCTAGATAACATTACCAAGAGAAAGCCACAGTCAAGAAGCACAGCATTGCAATAAAAATTAACAAAAATAGCGTTTGTGATTTTATAAATTAAATATGACTTATAATGGATAATGACAGAACGGCTCAACATGTAAAAAGGTGTTTAACTTTCTTAAATATTGGGTTACTATTCACTTCAAATAGCTGCAGGGGATCTTCTCAATATTCCACTCCCAAATATCTTTTGGGGTTGTGGATATATTTGTTTTGACAACTGCCTGGAGATCTATTGAATAATAAAAAAAATATTATTAATAATACATCTGTTTTAGCTTTGCTGTTTTTATAACAAAGAAGTGTGGTATACTCTTAATTGTATCCAGTATAATCTCGATATTTGCGCATTCGCCTTGAAGAAAAGTGCAATGTTGTTGGCTTAGAGTGTGATGTACCGCGTGTCGGGTACCAGTGGAGTTGCAATGCTTTGGGCCCAAGAAGAACAGCTAATGGCTCTACAAACAGAGTGAAGTGGATAGGTGGTATATGTAATCTATGAGAGCCATCGTTATTACCTGTCCAAACAATGAATCAAATTGGATGTGTAAAATCACTTTTGTACTGAAAGTGGAAAGGAGCACAGCAGTGAAACACCACTGTGTCGCGTAGCATACCTGCCAACTCACACTGTGCCAGCACCGTGTGGCACACGATGTCAGATCCCATCACACGGTCTCTCGATGAGGAGCTCCTATCACACGGTGGCAGGGAATACAAGCTGAAAACCACTGTAAATAGTGGCTTTCCGGCTCATTTTCAGAGGCTTTGAACTGCCGAGGTTCATTAAGGGGTGTGAAAACACCTCAGGGCATAGGCACCAGCCTCAGCAAGCTTTTTTTCGGGCGTGAATGGGGCTTAGGGGAGGGGGATCAAAAGTACCTCGGAGGTGCTTCTTGGCATGTGGCCCAGCTCCCTTTCAGGCCCTGCCCCCTCCTCACACAGTGAGATTGTTTTTAAAGTTGGGAGGTATGAGGTAGTGTGAAACCAATGAAAATCAGAGTGGGTATAAAGGGGCAAACCCCCCGTATGAATCCGCTTAAAGACAGTTCAGCTAAATTGACGCTAAGTAGCATAACCTAGCTTTACATAGAATTTTAACACCGAAAGACAACAAATGCAACCAGCAAGCAATTGCTTGCTATTTCCACATATAATACATGTAAAGTTAGCAAAATTGCACACGTCATGATTTTCCTTAGACCGATCTTTACTAAAGGTGTTCTTGACTGTTTATTGTTCATCTTATTACTAAAGTCATACTCCTACCAATCAATGTCCTTACTGTACTTGCAGGTCTTAGTATCCAGTAAATTTATTTTTCCTGCAGCCTTTCCCAAAACGTACTTTATTCTGTAAATAAAAGACATTTCCGGAGTAAGTAATCATGGGGTAGTTAGATTACGACTTTCTAAAGAAGATTGCTGATAATAATGGGACGGTCATTTATGTGTGCGTCTTCCTATCACAGTCCTTTGAATAAAAGATGTAGTTCAATGAGTAATTAAAAAGTGGACTTGTGATGGCTAATATGAAATATATTTTGGTCACTAGAACCCACGAGGACCTATGACAAAAACCAATGGGCATATTTACAAGGGGATTGCACCACCGGAACACCACTTTTCTCAATATTCCGGTGATGCAATGCACCGTATTTACAAAGTGGCATTAAGACACTTTGCATGGCTTAATAACACTTTGAAAATATGGTACCCTGTCACACCGGTATCTGCGTGAAAGGAGCGTGCAATAAGTGTTGCTGTGCATGTTCCACTGCAACACCCATTGCTTTTTGACGCTGCCCCAGATTTACAAGGATGTGTACATCTGAGGTAGCTCCAAAAACGAATGCCATGCAAAAGCAGGTATTAGATTGGGGCAACGAGGAAAAATACTTTTATTTTTCCTTGCATTCTGCAGCACACCTAGAACAAGCAAAATGCCATTAATGATTGCTTTTGTGCAGGCAGGTGTCCCTTCTTGCACAAAAAGAATAATTAAATAATGGCGATTTGCTACTTCTATGTTTGCTGCAGAATGCAGTACACAAAAAAAGTTGTAAATCGCCACTCTTGATTGTTTATGTGCAGGAAGGGACAACTTCCTGCATATGAACAATCATCCTTGCAACGCATGCTTCCTTATACCATGGCACAACGGTGTCTGTGTTTGTGCTAAGCATCTAGTTTTAGAGCAAGCACAAGGGAAACATAGGGGTGTGCCAGATTTTTTGTAAATACAGTGCATCCCTGCGTCTTTGAAATACCGCAGCGCAGTGCTGCAAAATTTGCTGCAACTCCGTGCTGCACCATTTCCTTGTACACTTGCCCCTAAATTCCTCAGCAAGTGCCATCAAAATAGCCTTAAATGGGAAATCTAATACAATTGTGGATTAAGAATTGAATTTAGAAATCATTAACGCCTTAACCGCGGCTTTTTATTCGCCGCGGTGCGGGTGTTCTAAAGTGTTGGCGGGGCTGCGTCGGCCATTGGCCGACGGCAGAACTGGGAGTGAGTGCATCCGTCAGCCAATGGCCGACGGGAGCACAGAAGGGGTTAATATAGACTTGATAATATATTAGAAACATCTGGGAACAGGATGTTGTTGGGGTACAATTGCTCCACATACTGGCAATTATTTACATTTTGAGTGTGGAAAAATAGGTCTGTTTTTCCTTTACGAGACAGTTAAGCGGTTGATTTAGTCCTTGGTGGTCTTTACTCTGCCTTCGAGGTGGCAAAGAATGGACATAAGACCGCTGACTTTTGAGTTCACAGCCAGCCCGGCAGTGATCTCTGTACATTCACACCATGGAAGCATGCCAGACCCTGTGATGGTACTGAAAGTGTGGTGCATGGCCTCAGCCTTTAAGGTAGCCACACTCCAAACCTTTTGTTTTTTAGAAACAAGCTTCCAAAGTGAGAGTTTGTTATTGAAAGCAAAAAAAAACCGAATGAACTGAACAAATTCTGCAGGCTTTTCAGTTAGTAAAATAAATGTAACAGTTTACTCGTGAGAAATCTTAATTTATTTTTCTAATATGCAGTAACTCAAGAGCTTGATGTTTTCTTTCATCACATTTCCAAAGGTTATACAGCCCGCTGCTTTCGTCTGCCTTGCTCTGATCTTTTCTATGGTAGTCCCACCTTTTGTGGAATACCCGAGCCTTGAGTTGCAACCCTGGATGTACGGATCACAGCGTGTTTTCTACAGGTGAGTTATTCATGCAGTATTTGAGAGTTCTCAGTGGTTGTTTTAAGATTTACCAAGCATATTTTTTACAGTGCAGAATCGTTGCACTCATTTGTGCACTAAATATGCAAAGTATGAAACAAACTCATTCCTTCTGCAATCTAATTATACCTGAAATTACTGCAAGCCGAAATACTAATTCTCACATTTGCTTATTCCAGTGAGCAGTATGTATTAGAATTCCAACTCGTGGTTTTAGGCAGACTAACTAACTCCATGGGCAAAGGTGTCTAGCAAGCAGCAATTTTGGAGCTCTGGTTGGAGTTCTTGATTGGTTGTAGCAATCAGATGACCTATACAGTGAGTGAATATGGCTCACCCAAAGGGGTACAATCTTAAATGATGATCTTAACATGATGAGTGCCTTGGTGCGTATATTCTTGATTCAGAAAAGGATATTTGTAAAGCAGGCCGATACAGCATTAACCACAGCACTAAAAAGAAAATGAATTACACAGTATTAGGATTGTTTTAAGCAGTTCATGTGGTGTCACTGCAATAGAAAGCTACTTATCTAAATACCTAAGTGCTCAAATCACCTGGAATTCCTAATAGCAATCAAACATGGCTGCTTCTCCCATCTTGTATAAATCACACCTCACCGCCACAGGTGAACCATTAACATTGCGTCAGATATGGTTCAATGGCCACACTAATGCCTAATACCACTTGAAGTAGAGTAATTGTGATTACAAAAAAGCAAAAGCTCAAAACACTCAAAGAGAAGTATTACAATAGCCCTACCCTATCACACTAAGACACAACTGACCAACGGACATGCCTATCCACAGTCCAAAGTCCAGAGAGACAGTACTGGAACACAAACTTCTGGCACTCACTCACAACACCAAATGTATCCTACATGTACACTCTACCAACCAATGATACAAGTCTGGCTTGTGGCAAACCACACAAGGACTGCATAGCACTTCAAGGTCGCACCACTGCTGGCACCCTGCTAAGTAAACGCTAAATTAAAAATACATACAACATAAAACTGATATGATTATCACGTTTTTTCTCTTCTGTGTATCTCTATTAAGTTGTGCATTTTATGCATTATAATGGTAAAGAGAGTGATTAATATAGAATGCATATATATTTAATGTCTCTTTTCTTTGCATCGTGAAATCTGCTCGAATATACTCATGAAAGTTGATGAAAAAACATTAAAGTTTCTCAGTTGTTATTATCGTTCAAGGGACTCATAATCATCATATTCAGAACAATTCAATAACTAAGTAAGGCTATGTAAGCCAAGCACAGGGTGTGAATGGTTAGAGAGGAACTTAATGGCAGGCGACACATATCATTCAGGACATGCAGAATAGCATCACCCACTTTTGCTGAACGATACTTGTGTTATATAGCATTTTAGGATCCGAGCGATATTTACAGTTTCATGTCCTTATATAGGTACAATTCACATTTCCCTTATATAGGCATAGAAATCATAACCATATTCAGACATAACCCATGCAGACCAAATACAGGCATGACTACTTTCACTCGTTCCAAAAACCCAAAACGATTTCTTGAAAAACTCGGCTTCAGCAGTCAGGGACATCCCCTTGCTTGAATATTGATTTGTCCAAGAACTCATGGAGTTTTCAAAGAACTACCATTCCCTTGGGATTCTTTGATGACATTATTATGCCTGACTTTACGTCAAACTATGCACCTTCAAGGTATAAATATGCCTACACTTGCCCTAGCAAAGACGCGGTGGATCGGAGCAGCTCGACTATCTACTTGCCCAACGCAGTTTGCTACAGCAAGTGCCGAAGGAAGCCGACCCTCCAGCTGACGCACTGATCAAGAGGCTGCATTTCTCCCGGTGAGAATCCAGCTCGAGTGTTTCCAAGCTCCTCTCGCAGGGTGTTGGGAAATCGAGTTCCGAGACAGAGTTACCAGACCTCCTTCATTCTAAAACCAAGGTACTGAGCTGATTAGACCCTAAGAGAAATCTTGGTTAGATTCTTGGCAAAGAAAAACTAAACCTATTCTACACCACACTTACGTCTTCCCTCGTACTACACTTAGGTTAGGTACATTTGGGTAGGCATAATTTAGAAGCACCAGTTGAGTACTTTTTAACCTTTGTTATTTATGTATGCATTTATCTATGGTTTCGAAACCATACAATGCTTTTACGGTATTATTTTAAATTCTCTTCTTACTGTACGCATTATACTTTGCAACCAGTATTACGATTGTAGCAGTTCACTTTACTTGCAAGAGAAAGAAGATTGTTCAATAAATCTTTTTATTGAAAACGCCCGTCTCTCTATTTCTCTACACCTCTGATGAAACGAAGCATGCGTGATTGACTGAGTAAAATATCTATCTATTGTTTTCATGACTCTGAAGATATGTTTATTCTTGGGGAAACAAAGTTGTGATATTTATGCGGTTTTTCAGAAACTAATCCCTTCTTGTGAATTCGAGAAAGTTTCTAGTGACATCTGAGCCAGCTGGGACTCACAATTAAGTCTAATATATTTGATAGAGACCTAGTAGACCCAAGTCCTACGTCTAAACTATAGGATATATTATTCCAATGCGCGGAGCTTTTTGGGAATATAGGAACTACACTACAATGGAGGCATTCTGTCTTCACTTGCACAGCTTATCTGCCCATCTGCGGGGGCAGGCAAGAATTGCAGACCTTGGTATTATACTGAGCATGAAGCCTTACTATTCAAACAGTAATGCAAGTGTGAACGATCTTTGAAACTCAAATTAGGTTTTTGTTGTGTAGTTGAGACTAGCTTAGTAAGTAAAGAAATAGAGTGGCATTATAAAGTTACACAGCCAATATGTCTGTGCTTTTTATGCCTTTCACGCTATTGGTAAACATGGCAGCTATGTATAATTCTGTACATTTTACTTGTAGTTCAAACTCATATTGTGTGCACTAGGATAGTATTTTAAACCAACTCTTTAAAATGTATCCATTATTTTCCTACCCGTTTGTCTTCTGATGGACACCATAGAACTGCGATGTAAGTGTTGGAGGGGAATGCAATGAAGGCTGCTTTAGAAAATAGACATATAATACTAAGCTCCATGTGTGGCGTAGACATTGGCGGGTACCAAGGCTGAGGAGGAAGCTACAAAAGGCAGATTTTTGAGGTACTTTAGGACTCCTAAATGCCTTCTGTGAATACCGAAAGTCTTAAAATTAGGATTTTTCTCAACTTTACTACAACTAAACTGAGAAAAATCCTAATTTTAAGACTTTTGGCATTTAGGAGTCCTAAAGTTAGGATTCCTAACTTTACTACTACTAAATAGAGAATAATCCTAATTTTAAGACTTTCGGTATTCACAGAAGGCATTTAGGAGTCCGAAAGTTAGGAGTCCTAACTTTACTACTCCTCAACTGAGAAAAAACCTAACTTTAGGTCTTTCGGTATTCACAGAAGGCATTTAGGAGTCCTAAAGTTAGGACTCCTATCTTCTGTGAATACCAAAATGAGTAAGTGTCTTCTGTGAATACCAAAATGAGTAAGTGCCTTCTGTGAATACCAAAATGGTAGTAAGTTTAGGATTTTGTCTTAAGTTAGTTCTGTGAATCCGGCCCTATGTGAGCTGCTTTGTGAAGCATACATAGAAACAGCAAACCACCATGAATGATTGTTTATGTGCAGGAAAGTGTCCCTTCCTGCACATAAACAATCATGAAAAAAGTACGATTTGCAACTTCTATCTGTGCTGCACAATGTAACACACATAGAAGTTTCAGATAGCCATTTGTGATTGTTTATGTGCAGGAAGGGACACCTTCTTGCACATAAACAACCATTCCCTCAACGCAGGTACCCTTGCACTATGGTTTAAGGGTGCCTGTGTTGGTGCTAGGCAGCTTAATTAGACCCAGCGGTAGGGAAAATGCAGGGATGTTCCATATCTTTGTATATGCGGCTCATCACTGTGTTTTCTGAATGGCAGAGTGTGGCGTTAGCATTTTGCGCCATTTAGTTGTAACAATGCTCCTATACGTATTTAGAGTTATTGATCGATGTTTGTCAGAATGTCTTATTCTGGAGCAAGTGTTAATGGCTGCCAGAGCTGGAGAGTGTGCTGATAGAAAAGCTGCTGACATAGAGGCTCGAGGTGACCAGAGGAATCTGTCATGAGTGTGAAAAGTAAGCCAAAGACTGAAGAACACAATGTGATGTCTACCCATAAAACAAAGTTTTGTTTTAGATGTGGATGTTCATTTCCACATAAAGGTAAATGTCTCACTCTTGGACACGTATGTAAAGGCTGTGGGACAGAGAACCATTTTGTGATGGTTTGCAAACTGAAGGAAAAAGAAAGGGTATCACAGCGTGAAGACAAAATGGCCACCAGATCATTCCAGAAGCAATGTTTGACAAACACCCACAAGGCCAACCGTGACATTGGTTTAGACAAATTGATCCTGAACAAAGTTGATTGTCATATAAATCATCATCAAACAGTTCTTCTGAATCAGTATCAAGTGAAAGTCATGATAATGATTGTGCCATGTCGATGTTTATCTGGGAAAAGCATGCTCATATTGGTTTGGCTGTTTGTGAATAAAAATGGCAGTCAAAGAAAGACGACATGCCAAAGCACCAAAGCCATTCAAACATTGCCCGAAGATTACACTGAAAATAAATTGTTGTTTAATACCTTTCATTAACAACATTATGTCTGAGGAAAAATAAAATGAACAATCTCCATTGCTGCAATGTATGCCATCAAAAACCAAAGTGTACACACGGTCTGCATCGACGCCCTTAACAATTCAAGGTTCATTTGAAACAACAATAAAACACAAGAAAATGAAAATGCAAGCACCAATCCAAATGTTTGAAGTCACAGCATCAAGAGTCAAGTGCATGTCTACTGCTGATATGGTCTTGATTTCTGTGATTTACAACATAAATGCTGATGATGAACTAGAAAGTCAGTTCCATTTGTTGGTTTAGGAAATCTTAAGACGATGAAAGTAAAGTTGCATATTAATGAGGACATCTGTCCTGTTGCTCAGAGATATAGATGAATGCCTTTTCAATGGAAGAAACTGTTCAAAAAGAACTTAAAGCAAGTATGATAGTATTGAGTGTTCTGCTGGTCCAAATCCATGGGTTTCTCCCATAGTAGTAATTCCTAAAAAGGACAGTGAAGGAGCTGTAAGCATATGCATTGGCATGCATCAGGCAAACAAGGTAATTGAACGAGAACGACATTGAGGTCTGCAACTTGCTGACATAATAACACAATTAAATGGAGCAAAAGTCTTCTTTTGCCTTGATTTAAATAAAGGTTATCATCAGTTAGAACTTGAAGAAGATTGCAGGTATATTACAACCTTTTCTACACATTTTGGTCTGTTTCGGCACAAAAGACTACATTTTGGTTAGTCAACCACTGCAGAACTGTTTCAGTACATCCTTTGACATATTATTCAGCCTGTCATGAATGCGTTCTATAACAGAGATGACATATTGGTTTTTGGAACTACATAAAAAGAACACAATAACACTCTTACATAAGTATGTCATTTACTTGATGAAGCAGGTTTGACTTGAATGCAGACAAATGTGAGTTCCATAAGACAGAGCTAAAATTATTTCACAATATCTTTTCTGATGGGATTATGACACCAGATCCTCCTAAAGTACAAGCACTGTCAAATGCTGATTCCTCACAAGATGTTTCTATGGTGCTTTCATTTCTTGGCATGGCAAATTACTATTCCAGATACATACAATACTTTGCGACTGTCAGTGCGCCTTTGGGAGACTTGATGAAAAAGAATGTTTCATTTAATTACACAGTCTTTGAAAGAAGTAAACAAGCCATTGAGAATGCTACTTAAATAGCACACTCCAATCGGAAACTTCACATAGAATTAGTTGCTGACGCTGGTCCATTAGGGTTAGGCACTGTCCTTGCACAGCACGGCTGGTACTCAAATGCTAGGAGTCACATTGTGGCAATTGCAAGTAGAAGTTTGTCCCAAATAGAACATGTTTACTCACAACCAAAAAAGGAAAAGTTTAGACTTGATATGAGCTTGTGAACATTTCCATTAATTCCTGTATCGAAAACCTTTTACGATGTTAACTGATCATCAAGCCGTGTTGTTAGATCTGGGGGTCTTTAGTTGGCAATGGTATTCACCTTTGTCCAAATAGGGACCCTTGCTTCTAAGTCAGGATAAAGAGATTACACTACTGGATAACCCTTGCTCGCCCCCTTGGTAGCTTGGCACGAGCAGACAGGCTTATATCAGAGGCAGTGTGTTAAGCATTTGTGAACATACACTGTAATACAGTGAAAACACTACAGATGGACACCGCACAGATTTTATAAAAATAAGTATTCTTTATATAGACTTAACACAAGACCACAAATGACAAATGGTGAGAAATGCGACACAGTTCTCGCAAAAGTACCTAGATGTGTAGCGCAAAAAAAACAAAAGGCTCGCAGAGGGAGATGTGTCATTTCCGTGCTCCAGGGGAGATGATGCATTGCGTCTCAATGCTTGCGCAGAGTAGGGGATGTGTTGTGATCCTTACCGGTGTGGGGATGATGCTTAGGTTTTCGGCCTGCGGCCCGGTTGCGATGCGCAAGATGGCGCGTCGATGCAATGTGACAATCCTGGTGTGATGCGATAAGATGGCGCCCATGATGTGACGATGCAATGACGATGCATTCACGCCCTAGCAGCCTTGCGACAACTCTATACTTTGGAGCCGTGACAGGCTCTGCAACACGCTTCTCCGGCGATGCGATGGCGGCCCTCTCAATGGTGTCATGCTTCTCCGGTGATGGGACAGCAGACAGCTTCGACGAAGACAAGCTTCCTGGGGGATGCAGCAGTGGCACGCTTCTCCGGCGATGCAACGACTACAGCTGCGGCGGCGAGACGCTTCTTTTCGTTGCGTCGCGCTTCCAGCTCCCAGTGACTCGCAAATGTCTGTAGATAAAATTCCCAGCTAGGAAATTCAGAGGTAAGCTGGAGGTAAAGTCTTTTGTCTCTGAGACTTCAGCATGAGGCAAGCACAAGTTCTAGACCTTAGAGTCAAATTCTGCAAGATGATGAAAATTCTTTAAAAGTTCCTTCTCCTTTCCTTGGCAATGAAGAAACCACTGCAGGCCAACCCAACAACAGCACACTGGCAGAGAGGCAGTCCAAACTCCTGCAGCTTCCTTGGTTCTTCTCCTTGGCAAAAGGTTCATCTTGTTCCCAGAACTGATCTAAAGTTCTTGGATCTGGGTCCCAATATTAATACTGCTTTTCTCTTTGTTCTCTGAAGGCAGAGGGGCCTTTGCCCAGTCCAAACCAGTTCTGGAGCACTCTGTTTACATGACTCCTTCTCTCCTTTCAAAGTGCAGGGCAGAAACATCAGACGCCCCACAGGAGGTAGAGCCAGCATTGTGGAGGGAAAGCACAGCCCTGGAGCAATTTGTTGACATGATTCATTCTTTTCTTTCACAGTGTAGGGCAGAGACATCAGCTGCACTCCAAGGGGTGGAGTCAGCATTGTGGAGGGAAGACCCAGCCCTATTCAGGTCCCAGGTGCAACTCCCCCCTCCCATCTAGATGCAGATCTCCCTATTAACCACTGGGCTGACCCATTCTGTCTCCTGGATTCCCCCAGCTCTGTCACTGAAACTCCAGACAAGGAATACACAACCTAGTAGAGGCAGGCTGGGATAGTTAGACAAGAAAATACCTACTTTCTAAAAGTGGTATTTTCAAACACAGAATGTTAAAACCAACTTCACTAAAAGATGTATTTTATCATTCTGAGTTCAGGCATACTAAACTCGAGTTTCTACCATGTTCCCTGAGTCAGTTAGGATTATAAGATGTAATATTCTAACTGCCCATTCTGGCCTATGGAGAACAGGTAGCCTTCGAATAGTGAAAACGTAAAATGGCTGTAATTCACTATTAGGACATGCTACACACACCAGAGCATATCCTACCTTATACGTCCAATGCACCCTGCCCTTGGGCCTACCTTAGAGGTGTCTGATATGCAGAAAAGGGAAAGTTTAGGGACAGGCAAGTGGGTGCACACAGGCCTTGCAATGGCAGGCCTGAGACACACTTTACAATCTGCTTCTGTGGGTGGCACAACCAGTGCTGCAAGCCCACCTGCAGCATTTTGATTTACAAGCCCTGGGCACACATGGTGCATTGTACTAGGGTCGGACAAGTAAATCAAATAACCCAATCATGGAGTCACTAATCAATACATCGATTTAACATAGGGAGCACTTGAACTGTGGCACTGAATAGCAGTGGCACAGTGCCCAAAGCATATAATCAGCAAAAACATATCAGAAACAGAGGAAGCAATCCGACAAAATGGAAGGGAGACTCACGCCAGTAATGCCAGTTCTAACTTTTATTCGCTATATTTGGCATTCCAGATGCCAACTGCCTCCTAACATTGAACAATGGGAACTACAGTTACAACAAACGTTTTATTATACCATTATGCATCATCCAGGGATCCAACTGCCTTTCTATAAAAACTACTCACCACACCTTGAAGTTTTTAGTCAATTCGATAATGGACAACACTTGCAGATGATTATAAATGAATGCTCACGATTTCTATTAACTACAGATCTTTCATCCACTACTTAAGAATGAGTCATTGAAAGACTAGATGGCATCTTTGCAACATGGGATGTTCTACCCATGGTGAAGTCTGAAAATGGCTCATCTTTCAATAGTCAAGAGTTTAAAGATTTCTTGGAGTACTCGAATATAAAGCAACAGCAGAGCGCACTTTGGTGACTGCAGGTCAACAAAATTGTTGAGCTTTTTATGAGTGCACCAAAGAAAGCAGCACAGCGTGCTACTCTTGAGGAGCTCGATTTGAAAACTGTGTTGAATTCTAACTTGAGAGCTTATAGTTCAACACTCCACTCAACCACAAGTGAAAGGCCTGCAACATTGATATTTGGGATAGCATTGCGCACTAACTTACCTCAGTGGGTAAATCAGAGAAGAAAAATTAGAAAGCAACTCATGAGAAGGACTTGGTGAACAAATAAAAGATGAAAACATATGCTGACCAAAGACGACATGCGAGGAGCATCGTCTTTAAGATAGGAGATTGAGTGTTCTCATGACACGTTTTGAGAAGAAAATCTGATGTTTCATTTGATGGAGAAATGTTTTAAGTGGTGTTTACCAAGGGACACATTGTGACTGCCCGGAGCCCTGGGAAGTCTATTACCAGAGACTCTTTCTCATTTTAGTCACTTAACTATTTGTTAATCAGTGACTGCTGTTGCCTCTACACTGTTGACACAGATACTGGAGATTGGTGTTGAGAGTTCCTAGTTTCCAAGAACAAGATTAGGTCAAACAATTAAAGCACAAATAAAAATATGTATTGGAAAGATTTAATTGTATATATTTCTATCTATATTTAAACTTTGTAAATCAACTGTACATTTTTTTAACAGCGGGGAAGATGTAGGGCCTGACTGCTGAACAAGTGGTGGCGGACCATGGACCCCCAGACTGTCGGTCCACCAGCAGTATCACGAATACCTCAGTGGAACTGCTGTAGGACCTGCCGCTACCACTGGGGATCATGGATCCTGCAGCTGTGGCATGGAGGCCATAGGCCCTAATATGCTGGCGGTAGTGCTGCAGCTCTGCCAAGCATATTCAGAGTTTCCTCACCACCATGAAAACTGTGGTGGTGGGGAAACAAACCTTTGCCTCAGGGCCATGAGTTGCCTGCAGGGGGCACATGTTGTGCTCCCCTGTGTGCAATCATCCCCTTTCCTGCACGGCATGGACTTTACAGTCCATGCCATACAGGAAAGGCTTTGGCGTACCCATTGTGGTGCTTTTATTTATAGGCACTGCATAGGACTGCCCGCCAGACTATGAGATAACGCGTAATCTGGCAGGTGGCCGGCGGTCACGTTTGGCAGCCTTTGGGTGGGGCGCTGCTGTGACTGCTCACTCCAAGACCGTTCCAAGACCACCAAACTTGTAATCAGGCCTGTGGTGTCTTGTGAGTTAGAAATTATGGAACCCTTTGGCTATGGACTCTGTAGAACTGTGACATAAGTGGTAGAGCAGAATGCAATGAAGAGTGGTTTAGAATGTTGAGTTTGCAGTTACACACAGATTAATAAATAATAAATACATGTAATACTAAGCTCCGTTTGTGGAGTAATTATTGGTGGGTGTCCAGGCTGGGGAGGATGCCACTCTACTGTTGGTTTGTATGCATTTTCTTAATGAAAGAAGGCTGTGATTCTACTCACCATTTATGTGATTGCTTATGGGACTGGTTGCTACTCGAAGGCATCTCATTCAAATATTGCTTGGTGGATTGTGGGGTGGTTGCACTCCAATTGACTTTATGTCTCGGCTGGCACAAGTCCTTAGTGCCAGGGGCTCTAGAAATCTGAATTCTGGGCTGTTCTGAAAGAAAGAACCTGAAAATGTATCACAGCGGCCCATTAAATACTAAAATAGCACAATTGTTCTTGAGCAGTTCATTAGAGTTAGCAACATTCTGGAGAACAACTAGTTTAGGATGCAGCTATTGACTAAGAGGCATATTCTCAATAATTTATCTCCGAATTAACGGCAGTTCATCGCAGCCAAAGTCGCGATAAAACTATCACCCCATTCACAAGCTGGTGATAACAGCACATATCATGTTTACCAGCGATAGCAGGCGCAAAAAAACATTGCCACAGATGACCCCGACAACTATCGCTAATGAGATGCAGAGTAGGCGTTCCTGTGCCAAAAGCTGCAACAACACCACTCTGCAACATTCTCAGCGACTAGCCAGATCGGCGAAAAGAACACAAAACAGGCAATAAGGCACGTTAGCAGCAGGAAATTAACACCTGCTTTGACCTGATGTGAAGTCAAACGACAGCTTTCACCAGAGAAGGGAGCCCAGCCCAGACCCACACCTGAAGGGCAACAGATGCCATGGAGCCACTGATCATGCAGCTCGGAGCCCCAAAAGGGCCACAACACCCACCGCCACCACCCCCAGGACCCCTCATTCCGCCGGACCCCCACCACACCCCTCCAGACCAACACTGAGGAAGTGCAGACAAAGACAGCAACCTTCAGAAAATGCACCAACCTCAGAGACCCAACACCAGAGAATGTCATTGCCCTATACAGGCTCAAAAGGACAACCATCCCCTGCATCCTGACCACCATTGCCCACATGCTGACGGTACCAACACCAGACAACCCACATCCCACATCAGACAAAGCTGTTGGCCGTGCTGCACTTTTTGGCCTCTGGTACCCTCCAACCAACAACCGCCAGAGTCGAAAGAGTCTCACAACCAGACCAATCCAAGTTCCTCACAACGTTGTGGATGACATCATCTGCCTGAGACCCTGCTCAGCACTCCAGGTGCCACTAACTCAGTGCACCGCAACCCATGGACCATTACTGATTGAGTTTTGTTGTGTGGAGAGGTTACGCAGCAATGTCACCTCAGGCAGTGTGGGAGACCTGGGACGATGATGAGGAACATGATGCAGGTGTAACACACCCCATTGTAGCTGCATCAGGAATTTCCCGAAGGGATACAATCCTAGACAATTTCTTCACATGAGCGAGCTCAGCTCTAGTGCCCCAACCTCAGTGGACTGCAACTCACGGGCACTTCTGTTTGCGTATTGGGTGACCTCTGTACTTGCTCCGGCTACCTCCATGATGATCTACAGTTGTCTCTGTTGTGCAGGTGTTTTCAGTTTCCATTTTAATAGTGTTCACTGTTCAAGTTATTTTCAGCACCAACCACTCCGTGAGGGCTGGCTTACACTCACCCCACACACATCCAGCACAGGAGACACCTTACATGTAGCCCTGCCAATAAAGGGGCTGGTTGCAAGTGCCCGTAGCCAGTTTAAAAAACTATCTGCGTCCTTCCTTGTGGTCATAATGTATGCATGAGGGCCTCGGGCCCTACAACATTACATTGTGCTGTGTACAGCGGAAGCAAACATATCAACGCAGACAGCGGGTTAGACCTTGGACATGTAGCTTTGTCGTCACCCACTCAATATGTAAGAAGAGTGGACTGGGCCGTCGTATATGAATGATAATTGCATGCCGCTAGGCTTGGTTCAGTACAGGAAATCACACAACTTTCATCAGCTGCGCTGGCCCGCCCTGCAGGGTCTGAGGCTCACTGATCGGAGCACTTTCTGTGGTATTAATTTTGCTTTGAGCCCGGCCTGCCTTGCAAACTAAGGGGCAGATTTATGTTAACTGGCGCATCCCCAGGGATGCGCCAGTTAACATGCGCCACAGTGCGCCACATCTCCGCCAGCCATAGTGCGCCGCATTTATAATGCGGCACACCATGGTGCAAAAACGGCACAGATGCGTGACACATCTGTGCCGGAAATGTGGCGCTTTGCTGGAGTTGCGTCGCAAGCGCGACGCAGCTCCAGCAAGGCTCGGGGGTGCCCCATTCTAACAATGCTGCGTCAAGACCTACGCCTGCTTCAAGCAGGCGCAGGCTTTTGACGCAGCATTGGCTTAAAAGTGACTGAGTGAAATCTCATAGATTTCACTCAGCCACCTTTGCGAGGCGCACCTGCCCTGTAACGCCCACCCTGCGCCGGAACGCCCACAAGCGGCGCAGGGCTTTACAACGTGACGCATCTGCCTAGATGCGTCACGTTGTAAATCATTCGTAGGGATGCGCCACCTTTACGCCGCCTTGCGTGACGCAACAGCGGCGTAAACGTGGCGCAAGGGCCTCATAAATCTGCCCCTGAGTGTTAAAAGACGGAAAAACAACCAAGATGAAAAACGAAGGTGAGCAGGCAAGGGTTGTGAGATGGATTTTCCACTTGCTGATGAAAGTTGTGTGATTTGCTTAGCAGGAGTAGCCATGGACAATTTACAGGCTTCAAGGAACTATGCGTCTACAAACAATCTTCTTTTTTAAACATGGAGTAGCAACTGTGCAAGGAGTGTTAATAAAGTTTTGCCATGCTACGTTTAAGGAAAGTAGAAAAAAACGAACTCACGTGTTTGTAGTTCATTCTGCAAAAAGACATAAAGGCAGTGGTGAATATCACGCAGTGAGTCACAAGCAGAAACTTTTCCACCCGTGATCAAGCCTTGAAAGAGGAGAAACGCGTTGGGTGTATATGACCTGTTGGGCTTCGTGTATGAAATAAAAACATTTTACCAATTACATTTGGTGTTGGCGCGCCTCTCTGAAAAGAAGGGAAGCATGTTGTGGATATAAATGCAGATGGCTCCGGTGCCGCTGCGCTGACCCGTCCTGCAGGGTCTGAGGCTCACTGATCGGAGCACTTCCTGTGGTATTAATTTTGCTGTGAGCCCGGCCCACCTTGCAAACCAAGTGTTAAAAGACGGAAAAACAACCAAGATGAAAAACGAAGGTGAGCAGGCAAGGGTTGTGAGATGGATTTTCCACTTGCTGATGAAAGTTGTGTGATTTGCTTAGCACGAGTAGCTATGGACAATTAACAGGCTTCAAGGAACTATGCATCTACAAACAATCTTCTTTTTTAAACATGGAGTAGCAACTGTGCAAGGAGTGTTAATAAAGTTTTGCCATGCTACGTTTAAGGAAAGGAGAAAAAAACGAACTCACCTGTTTGTAGTTCATTCTGAAAAAAGACATAAAGGCAGTGGTGAATATCACGCAGTGAGTCACAAGCAGAAACTTTTCCACCCGTGATCAAGCCTTGAAAGAGGAGAAACGCGTTGGGTGTATATGACCTGTTGGGCTTCAAGTATGAAATAAAAGTATTTTATATATATATATATGAATGATAATTCCTCCTCGCGGAGAAGGAAGCAGAAGCCCAGAGGGGAAATGGTTGGAGAGGCTTTATTAAAACAGAACAGTCTGGTGGCGGCGGATGCATTTCGGCGCATTGCCTTCTTCAGCGCTCAACACCTGACAGAAATGTCCCTGTAAGTACCCCTGCTGTTTTGTATGGATGGTGTTCGTCCGCTCCTCCCCCAAGCTGTGCTGCTCACCTGTTGTATTGAGTTTGAACATCACCGCACCACAACTCCCAAAATGCTGCATGTTCAAGCAGAATGGGCTGATGTAATGGGGGAGAGTCCTTTGATGAAAATAAATGGAGGCGGGGAACAATAGCAGCAGGGCGCGATGTACCCATGTGTCAGTCCTGTGATCCCAAAGTCGCTTGTTGAGCCCCCTCACACTGTCGAACCCCTCGAGTGAAGCGACCAATGAGCAGGGGCCATGCCACAGAAAGAGGTAAAATACCTCAACTCCTCTGATCACCCCAAGGGAAAGGCGGGTTCTGGATGTATCCATACCTGGAAGCACAAAGTCAACTGCCGTGGAGCAAGCCAGCATTTTTCCGGACCCTATATATGGAGGTGTTTTTAATACTGCCGCACTTTGTCCACCATTAAAAGACTGTTCAACTTCCACGTGTGTGGCGTCTTCTAATGGGCAACCTGTTTTGTGGATTTATTGCGGCCTGCTTGGTTGCGGAGATACCCTGCTATTGATATGCAGATCGTGTTGCTGGGGAACCACCGAGCACCAGGAGCGGAGAAGACGGCATGGCAGGACTAAATAAGGTACAGATGTGGCGGTGTTGGTTCCCCTTCTAACCCACTTGGAGAACAATACAGGACACTGAGAAAAAAATTGGCACCCACTTGGGATTTATAATCAATTAACTACTAAGACCAGCATGCCTCGGGGCACACGCCCATAGAGGCGGGACTTATCATTAGTGAAAAGAGCTTTGGGCTACTGCAGGTTTAAATACTCACCTAATGGCCTATGAACAAAAGCACAGTGGTGCTTGAAACACGTTAGGCAATTGATGAAGACTTGTAGGTGTTTTTAATACTGCTGCACTGCTGTCCATCATTAAAAGGCTGTTCAAATTCCCTGCGTGTGGGGTCTCATTATGGGCGACCTGTTTTGTGGATATATATATAAATATATATATATATATATATATATATATATATGTATATATATATATATATATATATATATTTCCACAAAACGAGTAGAAAAACCACACGCTGGCGAGACCATGTACCAGACAAATGAGTTTATTTGTCAACCCTCGGACGCGTTTCGCCTGACCAGCAGGCTTGTTCACCAAAGTTACAATGCAAACAATCGCCATTTTAAAGTGCAAAAGTGCTGGGTCACGTGAACGGAAACAACTATTCAGGTAAGGTAATGGAAGAAAGACTTATAGTTCATTCCGTTACATAAATAAAAGAAAACAATTATCTATAGAACATTGTCAATGCACAGCAAATTTGAGAAACATTTTACCGGATCAAATGACATATTGACATGTTACTTTGTTATTGACTCCATTTCTAACAGCTTGCGGGGCGGGGATCGCTTACAGAAGTTGAGGCCCGGCGGTATTTCTTGCGCCCCCGCAAACCTCAGTCAAAGCAGGGAAATCCAGCAGCCAATGCAGGCACGCAAGGAAACGCAAACACAAACAAAAATTCTATGCAACCCAAGGCAAAAAAGAATTGGAGAAAGTACCGGCTTCTATGGAAAATACAGTTGTGAATCTGACTGACATTACACTCTCTAAAGCGGAAGAGCAACTACTTTCATTAGGTTTAACGTTTTGCCCCAGTAATAGGTTCTCTTACAATCAACCTGGCATTGATGTTTTCAAATTTATTCGCAAAATCAAGCTCATCAAATATTTTCGTCTTGCTTCTTCACGTAAGAAAGTTCCAGAAAGCATTACAGACGAAGATACTATGATTCCAATGCGAGTAAGTGATATTACTTGTCTTCAAAACCTTTATGATCTTGCCTGTGAAGATGACTCACAACCCGCCCCTACAGTCAGCCAGACTCTCAATCTAAATACACCGGCGCCGAGTCCTTTCCATCCTAAATCAACTTTTTATCCACTAATGCCTAGGGATGCGGTGGACGTTTTCAGTGACAGAGTTATTGTAGAATTAAAAGAACTTAACAAAAAGACTCCAATGGCCAGATTCATGAACCTCAATTGCGCTCGCAAAGGGCCAGATTCTCAGAATCTGGCCCTTTGCGAGCGCAATATTTGCATTTGGGATTCATCATCCCGAATGCAAAAATCGGTAATAGCGATTTCGCAAATTTGCGAGGAATTACATTTAAGGAATCTCTATTTGAGATTCCTTAAATGCAATTCATCATCCATTTTCAAATTGCGAAATCACAATTTCGGGCCGCTATTTACCGCGAGGTCAAACCTTGTGGTAAATAGCGAAAACTTAGAAAAATGCTTTTAAAAGCATTTTTCTAAGTTGCATGTTGCACACACACGTCCTTTGGACATGTTTGTGCGCAACACCAATGTAGATTTTGTTTCAAGAGTGCTACAGGGTGTCCTTTGGACACCCCTAGCACCCTTTAAATCGCTATCTTATTTGCGATTAGCAAATTGCTAATCGCAAATAAGGAATACACCCCATTCATTCCTATGGGCCTTTTGGCCCATAGGACTGAATGGGGAGTTATTCCTTATTTGCGATTAGCAATTTGCTAATCGCAAATAAGGAATGTGTAGGAATCGCATTTTTTTTGCGATTCCTACATGAATCCCGTTTTGCGGGTCTGTAATAGCGATTCCTTATGAATCGCTATTAAAGACTCGCAAAACGGGTCTTTGATGAATCAGGCTGTTAGTAACACCAAACAAACCAACTACAGCAACGGCCAATACCATCGGTTGATTAGAAAATTGCAAAGTAATCACAATGTAATTATTAAGAACTCAGATAAGGGAGGTAATACGGTTTTGTGGCCCCTTAGTGACTATGTGGTTGAGGCTGAAAGACATTTGTCTGATGTTTCTTGCTATGCTTTATCAACTCAATTTGCAATGCATAAAAGTGATGAAACCACACGCAGTAAGATCCATAGCTGGCAGAGAAGGGGCTTATTGACAAAAGAGGAATTGAAATGTTTGAATGTAGAACATCCAATTGTTCCTATTCTTTATTTCCTCCCAAAAAAAATTCATAAGTTGGTTACTCCTGTCCCTGGCCACCCTATTATTTCCGCCATAGGCAGCATGAACGAGAATATCTTGAAATATGTGGATTTTTTTCTCCAGCCACATATGAAAGATTTACCTTCTTTTTTGAAAGATACAACAGATTTTTTGATAAAAATCAAAAATGTTGACTGGTGTTCTAATTATCTTTTTTTAGTGATGGATATAGAATCTTTGTATACTTCCATTAACCATCACCATGGGATCGGGCTGTTAACTACTATCTTGACAGGCGTGATGTACTCTTTCGGGGTCACAATGAGATGCTGATTGAAATGATCAGGATTTGTCTCACCTGTAATTTCTTCAGATTTAATACCAACATCTACCAGCAGCTACGTGGAGTGGCAATGGGTTTGTGCTTCTCCACCAGTTATTCATGCTTGCATGTTGGCTGGTGGGAGGAGCACGTCCTCAATGTCACACATAGACACTGGCAGCCTTACATCGCTCACTACTGGCGTCACATCGATGATGTTTGCATAATCTGGAGGGGATCGACTGATGATGCAATAGCATTTGTCAATGAAATCAACACCAATGAACTCATTCTTAGATTTACTGCCAATATTAACACCAAGGTGGCTGAGTTCTTGGATGTACAGCTGTATATAGATGATAATGAGCTTAAGACCAGACTCCATTGTAAATCCACAGCGGCTAATTCAATCCTGCATGCCCGCAGTGCTCACCCTATCCATACGTTCAATAGTATCCCATATGGAGAGTTTATCCGGATCAGCCGGATATGTAGTGATAGAGCAACAGCTGACACTTGCTTAGCTGAATCAGTTGAGTGATTCCGGAATAGGGGTTACACCAAGAAAGTCCTGGATCAAGCCTTAAGTAAAATAAATCTACTTGATCGGGACACTTTGCTTACTCCTAAAGATCCCATTAATAACACCATTGAAGGCTCAGTCAGATTAGTCACCGCCTTTTGTGCCCAGGAAAGGACCATCCGCCGTATTATTTGTGTGGAATGGCCCATTGTCTTGACTGACAACATCTTGGGACTATTCTGCCTAGCTTACCAGCTATTACATTTAGGAGGGCACCATCTATGCGTGATGCCCTAGACAGACCTATGTCTGAGGTTCCATCCAAAAAGTCTTGGCTCAGTAAAAAGGGATTCTTTAAATGCACGTCTTGTCGTGCTGCACATTTGCGAAGAACAGCACCCACTATGTAACAGCATTTAGTGAGGTTAAAATTCCTATTCAATAACATTTATTGTGCAGGTCGGAGTTTGTTATTTACAAACTTAAGTGCACCTGCAACCTTGAATACATAGGGAGTACTAAACTCCCTGTGCACAAACGCATTCTGCAGCACATAAGGGCGCTAGTGAATTCTGACTCCAACTATCCGGTTGCAAGACATTTCAAGGCTATTCATAATAACCAACTTAAGGACCTTGAATACACTGTCTTAAGTTCTGTTCCATATCCCGGACGGGGTGGGAACCGAGAAAGATTGTTAAGACAGAAAGAATCCCACTTTATTCTATCTCTCGACACCAGAGCCCCCAATGGATTAAACTTAACTTAAGACTTATATAATTTCCCTTAAATTACATAATACATAGGTCCTTTGTGTATCTTCCTTATCAAGCTTTAAGCAATTCTAAAATGCTGTATAAGAACTATCTGCATCATATTTTTCAGATGTATGACTTCTAGCTTGAACTGTAATGGCATCTCTTTCTGTATTTGTTAGTTTCTTCATCTGTTTTTGATGCATCTATAACAATTTTGTATATAATTGCATATTGGCCCTCACTTTGTTTTTGTATATAATTTAGCTGCCACAAATTAGGAAATGTTTTGTGTTCTCTTTTCAGTTATCTCCTTAGCTGTAAACACGTAACAAAGATATATATTTTTGTGTACATATTCATTTCACTCTTTGAATCACGTAATCAAGCTTTCTATTGTACATAGCACTTTAGCACTTTAACCTGTTTAATATTGATGCCGCCTGCATTTGAATATAGATGTGAATTAGGCTTTTCTTTGGCATGAAAAATTCCTTTTGACTATATGAAAAATCTATTCTCGATTTTTTTCAAGAATTGCATTATGGATAATGAACTTATTTCTATTTTAGAATGATTAGTTTATGACACTTGTCGCCATTCTATATTTTTTAAGTTCTCTACTTTGCTATTTGACACTTGTCTTGATTTTCTTGCCAAATGTTCAACTATATTAATTTGATGGGGGTTTTTTATATTAATTAGCTTTTCTACATAAAATTGCTTATTTATCAGCGGTGTTTTCCTCGATAGTATGTCTTTTATTTCTTTCACTTTAGAGGTGTGTCTTTAAAATTCTTTTTGACCTACTTTTATGTTTACTATAAATTGGTAATGCATTCTGGGGCGCATCATGTGACCAAGCTCCCTTGTGGAGCGAAACGCGTCATGGATTGACATTGAAGTCTCTATTCTTTTCGTGTGAATACATTTTTACTCTGCTATACACTTGAATACTGCCATCGTGTCCTGATTGCTGCGGTGTTGGAGGTGACTCTTGAGGTCTTCACCTGGTTTTCTTCGCCGCGTACTGGCGAACAGGAACATTGTTTAATGTATATATATATATATATTCACCGAAAAAACCATAGGTTTCACACATGTTATAGTTAGCTGGACTTTTCACTCATACAAAACCATTGAAATTCCCCCGCTATAGTTAGTTCAGCTAACTATAACTCGCGCACCCGCAATGCACTGCTGATGATGTCACATATTACATTACTCATGACATGGTCAGTGACATCACTCATGACATCTCAAATGACATCACTGATGACATCACTGATGACATCATCCAATGAATGTGTGTCTTTCTGAAAAATTAATATTTTTTATATGTATATCTAAAGGTCGATCGAAGAATAAATGGGTAAATACCTGTCTAAATGGATGTTTTTTTAATAAAATTGATTGTATAACTGACTTATTAAGTGTATCTTAGTGAATACATGTATTAGCGAGTAATGTTTAAATATGTAAATATCTGTATCAGTGTCTCACTTTGTGTATAAGTGAATGCATGGGTTGGTGAGTAGATACATGAGTGTCTATATATGGGTTATTAGTTGTTTTTTTGAGTATCAGTATGAGTGTCTGTATGGTTTGGGGGGTATTACTTAGCGCATAGATGCATGCATGAGTGACTCACTGTATGTGTTTTGAAGACTGCATGTGTGCAGGACTGTATGGGTGGATGAGTGTGTGTATGGGTGTGTTAGTGAGTGAATTACTGTCTCAATAGTATCTTTATGAGTAACGACATGTGTTTTAATCTAGTATATGTGAGTATTGATGTATATAAGTGATTATATGTGAGAGTGAGAGATTGGAAGAGTTCCTGTATAAATAAGTATGTGTTTCTATAAGTGATTGTTTAAGAGAGTAAGTATGTGTAAGTTTCTGTAAACGTAAGTGTAGTGGTGTGTGTTTATAGCTGTATATGCAAATAAATGGATGTTTGATAATTTATTTGCATGTGTGAGTATGTGTGTGAGTAACTCTATGGATGAGTGTCGGTGTGTAACAGGATGTATAGATGTATGAGTACATATGATGAGTGAGTACATGTATGAGTGACTATATAGAACTGTTGGTGAATGAGTGGATGTGTATGTAGATGGCGGAATTACTAAATAGGTTGTTGTATCTCCATTTTTTGAAAATTTTAGTTTCTATTTTTGAATGTGTGTATCAAAGGTTATATTGTGCTCAGAGGAGGTCTGCCACTCTTTCACAAGGATGATGTCATCAGTGAAGTCATGAGTGATGTCATTTGAGATGTCATCAGTGATGTCATGAGTGATGTCACTGACCATGTCATGAGTAATGAAATATGTGACGTCATCAGCAGTGCATTGCGGGCGCATGAGTTATAGTTAGCTGAACTAACTATAACGGGGGAATTTCAATGGTTTTGTATGAGTGAAATGTCCAGCTAACTATAACATGTGTGAAACCTATGTTTTTTTCAGTGAATTTCTAAGGTTTTTTAAATGCTAATTCCTAACTATAACGTGGCTGAAACCTATGTTTTTTTCAGTGAATTTCTAAGTTTTTTTAAATGCTAATTCCCAACTATAATGTGGCTGAACCTATGGTTTTTCAGTGAATTTCAAAGGTTTTGGAAATGATAATTTTAAATGTGTTAATTGTTATATTTTTTTATACTGATTTACTACATTGTTTTAAAGTATATATTGTTGATATTTTATTTTTTAAATTACATTACATATTTTTAATATAAATTGAAAAAAAATGTTTTTAAATATATTGAAATTGTAATATTTCTTTTTTTATTTTATATTTTTTTAATTCATATATATTTCATATAGCAGGCAATGATATCCTACTGAAGGAAATTCAAGTTACTGGTAAGTACTGTTAAAATTACTTTTGAGGGTCAGTAGTGAGCTGAAAGATGCAGCACTGAGGTCTCTCCTGATAAAAGGTAAGTAAATCCGAATTCGTAGTTCGACTGATTTTGAATGAATTTTTTACAGTTCCAAAACTCCACACTTAGAAGAATTTCCAAGTGAAACAAGTCAATGTTACCCTATGGAAGGAAATTCAAGTTACTGTAAGTATGGTTAGAATTACTTTTCAGGATCAGTAGTGAGCTGAAAGATGCAGCACTGAGGTCTCTCCTGATGACAGGTGAGTAAATCGGAATTCGCAGTTCGGCTGATTTTAGAGGAATTTTTTTAAGTTCCAAAATTCCACACTCAGAAGAATTTCCAAGTGAAACCAGTCAATGTTAGCCTATGGAAGGAAATTCAAGTTACTGTAACTACAATTAGAATTTCTTTCCAGGATCAGTAGTGGGCTGAAAGATGCAGCACTGTCCTGATAACAGGTGAGTAAATCGGAATTCGTAGTTTGGCTGATTTTTGAGGAATTTTTTACAGTTCCAAAACTCCACACTTAGAAGAATTTCCAAGTGAAACCAGTCAATGTTAGCCTATGGAAGGAAATTCAAGTTACTGTAAGTATGGTTAGAATTACTTTTCAGGATCAGTAGTGGGCTGAAAGATGCAGCACTGAGGTCTCTCCTGATAACAGGTGAGTAAATCGGATTTCGTAGTTCGGCTGATTTTAGAGCAATATTTGTACATTTCCAAAATAGACACAAACTTTTCTGGGGAAAACCATACAATAGATTTCTATGGAAGGAAATACAGGTTACTGGTAAGTACGCTTACATTTACTTTTCAGGGTCCGTACTGGGCTCAAAGATGCAGCACTGATGTCTCTCGTGATAACAGGTGAGTAAATCGGAATTCCTATTTTCGCTGATTTTAGAGGAATATTGTGCTCAATAGTGAAGGAAGGGGGCGAGCCTGAGGCGACATGTGTGCAAACACGACCTGTGGCGCATTTTAGGTTGGGGAATTAATTCCTCTTCAATCCTGAGGTCCCCTGTGAGCCAAATAGCCCACCAGGTACCTCCAGTATGCGTCAGGGAGCTGCGTTGCAGAGAGGTGTTCAGAGGGCATGCCCCCTTTTTACAACACTCTGCAACACAGCTCTGTGGCTCTTACTGGAGGTACCTGTTGGACTAGTTGGCCCCTAGGGGACCTCTGGATTGAAAAGGAATTAATTCCCCAATGTAAAACGCGCCACAGGGCATGTTTGCACACATATCACCTCGAGCCCCGCCCCCTACCTTCACCACTGTGCAAACGTGCCCTGTAGCGTGTTCTAAGTTGGGGGATTAAGTCCCCTTGCACACTGGGGGTCCCTTGAGGCCAACTAGCCCACCAGGAACCTCCAGTATGTGCCAGGGGGCTGCGTTGCACAAAGGTGTAAAAAGGGGCCTGGCCTTATTACAGCTCTCTGTAACGCAGCCCCCTGGCGCGTTTGCAGAAGGGGAACTAATTCCACTTGCATACTGGGGGTCCCTGGGGGCCAACTAGCGCACCAGGAACCTCCAGTATGCACCAGGGGGCTGCGTTGCAGAAAGGGGTAATGAGGCCACGCCCCTTTTTACACCTCTCTGCACAACCTACGGACCAAACTCTACCTTTTTGCCAAATTTGGTGTAATTCCGTTCAGCAGTTTAGGCTGTTGCCGTGTCTAACGGTCCCTATATAAAATTGCATGGGAAAAACATGTTTTGGGACCCCCTATTTTCTCGTCCCCCGCATCACAAATTATCCTGGTACTTTCAGGGAAGGAGCGGAACGGAGTGGACCATCTTCTTGGAGAATTTTGTGAAGATTCGTCAACCGGCGCCAAAGTTATTCCAAATTGAATGTTGCGGATTTCCTATGGAAACTATGTTTTAACTATAACTACCTACCGCCGACTGCCAGTAGGTAATATATATGCATATAAATCAAAACTATACCCTTTCAGGCATAGAGTGACGCATAAATTGTGCAAAAAAGGAGAGAACTTGGGTAGTTCTCTAGTTTAGATGGAAAGCAGCTCATGTATGGAGCACTCAAAACACCAGCGACACTCTAGATCTGCTCACCTCAAATGTCTGCCTTTCTACCAAATTCTTTAAGCATAGGATTAGCACAGTGCCATCCATGCAGAGATAGAAAGGGACAAAGTCTTTTGGCATTTTTACAGCAAAGTCTTCAAGAATAGGACTAGCACAGTGCTGTCCATGCTGAGCTGTAAAATGACAAAAGCCATTTTCCAATTCAGGCACAATATTACAGTTTTGAATTGGTAAAATACCAACCAAGCCAACCTTAAATGAGTAAAAGCAACCTCTGACACAGTATTGCGCTCTACTTAGAGCTCTTCAGAGAGGTATAGCTTTGTCCAGACACATGGGAGCACCCAGTATAAATCAAAACAATACCCTTTTAGGCATTACGTGAGGCATAAATTGTGCAAAACAGAAGCAGGGAACTCTGGTTAGTTCTCAAGTATAGGCGGAAAGCAGCTCCTGTATAGAGAACTCTCAACACCAGCAACACTCTAGATCGGCTCACCTCAAATGTCTGCTTTTCTATCAAAGTCTTTAAGCATAGGATTAGCACAGCGCTATCCACGCCGAGATAGAAAGGGACAAAGTCTTTTGTCATTCCTACTGCAAAGTCTTTAAGCATAGGACTAGCACAGTGCTGTCCATGCTGAGCTGTAAAATGACAAAAGCCATTTACAACTTCAGGCACAGTATTACATCTTTGAATTGGTAAATACCAACCAAGTCAACCTGAAATGAGTAAAAGCAACCCGATACACAGTGTTTCGCTCTACTTAGAGCTCTTCAGTGAGGTATAGCTTTGTCCAGACACAAGGGAGCACCAAGTATAAGTCAAAACAATACCCTTTCAGGCATAGAGTGACGCATACATTGTGCAAAAAAGAAGCAGAGAACCCTGGGTAGTTCTCAAGTTTTGGTGTAAAGTAGCTCATATATATGGTGGGTATTTTATTGGGGCCTAAATATAGTGCCATTCAAAATAAAATCAGTAGTGTCCCAACATTATTATAGAAGGCACCAGGTTATCATTACAGGTGCTCCATAGTAATAAAGACATTAATTGAAAGTTGCAATAGTGATTCATCAGCATGTACCAGCATTAGCATATTTACTTATCAAATTGAAATGAAGCACAATTTATTAGAGGAGCAAAAAGGGGTTTGTATACTTTTATGCTAAAGCCACACCAACTCACTTTGCGAAGGACATTTAAAGCAGCTCTGAAGAAGGACATTTAGTAACATCATGAGTTTTTGGAGCTCTTGACAGACTTCTTAAGCAGTTGCTTCTGACTCGAGAGTGATATTTCATAATGTTCTGAAGAGCTGCATTATTGTGTAAGACTTACCACAATTTCTTCTGAGTCAAAAAAGACATCTAGTAATTACTTGAGTTACTCTAGCTATGTGAAAGGCCAGAACAATTGGCTTTGCAAATGCTCGTTTTTTTGTGTTTGCTACCTGTATTCCTCAGTCTGTGGTATTAAACCGGACTGCAAGTCCCAGAATGTCAATGGCAATCCTGGTTTTGACTAGTTATTCAGACCTGACTGCCTGGTTCCCTCCACCAATACCCCCATCACTGTTTGTTCCAAATTAGCTGCTTGTCTCCTTTTCAAACACTTGTTTGGCATGTATATTTCACCCTTTCGCATTTCTGTTTACTAGCTTCCCACGTCCCTGGGGCGTTTCTTTTCCATTCTTAACTCACATATTCGTCCTCTTTGTTCTTAGTTGACTGACATCTGTCTCCATCTTCATTACTTCATCCATCACAAGAACGTCTGGTCCCTCAACTCTATAAACTAACTTAAACAAAGCATGTTCTGTGAGCTTATGGCCCCAAAGACTTACCATATAAATAAGCATCGTATCAGTATCCATATCAGCCCCTTGGGAAACCTTTTAACATTGATTTATTCGAGATTCCTGGAAAGTGTGCTTAACTGAAAGTTTCAACAATTCGTTATTATTAGGTAGTGATGAATATATTCCAGTTCAGCTGAAAAGCAGTTGGTTGCAATAACGCTGACAGAAAAGACAGGAGATTTCTC
This sequence comes from Lissotriton vulgaris, assembly GCF_964263255.1. Classification (NCBI taxonomy): domain Eukaryota; kingdom Metazoa; phylum Chordata; class Amphibia; order Caudata; family Salamandridae; genus Lissotriton; species Lissotriton vulgaris. The sequence goes on from NC_141689.1 coordinate 1,186,029,885, forward strand.
TCAATTTACGCCCTTCACTTTCAAAGACAAAAAGAAACGTTCTGCCTGAAAGTGACAGATGCATGGACGAAAGCATTGCAGGGAGCTTGATGAACCACCTGCTGATTTCCAATGGGGGATTCAAAATAGAAGTTCAAAAAACTTGGAGGAGCAACTGACACAGTTTTGAGCTCAAACTTCGCGTGTGTACTTTTTTTTATACACGCTGTCTTCTAATTATGGTGCTGCGGGTTGTCTTTGCCATTTAGCTTGAAACTCTGTGTATGCAAAAAGGGAAAATGTTGTTGTGGCCCGAAGGCGATGCTGCAACTTTAATCGCGCCTTGTGTTTGTTTACAGCAATGATGAGCCCGCCAACGTCCAGGTGTCAAATGTGATAGATTCATTGACAAACGATCCAGGATTCGGAACGCGCTGCATGAAGAATGATCCCATTCCGTAAGTAGCGTCTTCAGAATTATTGGGTGCCTGCGCTGTCTGCGTAGGGGCTGCCGTAACGTATCCTTCCTAGAGAAGCGAAAGATTTGACAGAAGCAGGCGTGATCTCTAGAGGACTGTCTCGCTAGAAACACGAAGGCAATATTAAAGTATGGCGAATGTTAGGGATGCAGCTCAAAGAATAGACGTTCACACTGGCATGTGAATGTGGACATAAGGGAAGGCCTTCCAATGCCCATTCGTTGCATTTTCAAAATAATGGCATTCAATGTTATCACTTTAATCTGTTTATTAGCACCTTTCCTCCGGTTAACCCACTTGTACCTTTGAGCAGAAAAGCAGTTGAATTGAACACACTTAAATTACAAAGGTTTATTTGTGGTATTTATTACCCTCTATTTCGGTTCCTGCAGGTCGGAACGGAGGCAATACTCCTAGGGCCATATTATTAAGAACGGCGATAATGTTATCTCCGTTCTCGATAATAAGGCCCCATGTTTACCTGTGTTTTGAGTTGCAGAACGCGCCATTTTGCAATTTTTGCATACACAAATTTCTCCAAGTCTTACCTTGCAAAAAACAAAGGGATCTGTGCAAAATGTACCTGCAATTTGAAAAGTATCATTATCACAGTTCTTGTAATGAGGGTCTTAGTGTGCGCCTAGGTAAACAGTGTGCTAGCTGGTGCCTAAATGGAACACCCATGTCAGATCAAACGAAAAGCTATCTACCGCCTTACCCAGGGGTACATGCCTGCTACATTGCGTAATATGCCCACCTTGTAAATGCTACTTAAATTACATTATGGCGGTGGAGCAAGTTAACTTGCTGCTCTGCCCTGCGCCACAGGAAAAGTGCAGAAATGCACTGTATTTAACAAATATGGGCAGTATTGTTTTTGTGCAGGAAGGGGGTCCTTCCTGCACAACCTAATCCATAGGGGTGTTTTTCTCTTTTTATGTGTGCTGCATAATGCAGCATACACACCACACATAGAAAGAGGAAAAAAACCAGGAGAAATAAACATGTTTCTCCTTGTTTTGCTTTATTTGGGGAGGCGTAAGATTTTGATGCATTCCCGGGTTTACAAGTCCTTGTAAATCTGGAAATGCTTCAAAATCTATAGAAGTTGCGTGGGAACGCCTCCTGTGCGCAGAGTAAGGCAAACCAGCGATTTGACCTCTGTTGTCTTACTCCAGATGTATGAAGCCTTTTAAAGCCATGCAATGTGAATCTTACTTACAGTCACGCTATACCACTTTGTGCGGTGCAAACGTGACACAAGCCTATCAGGAATTTGCCCCTGAGTAAAGAAAGTGCTGTATCTCGCTCAACTGCTCCCAATGACACATGAAAATCAGTGCAACGGTAAGCCACCTAAAAACAATGGCAATAATTCTGAGATTTTGGGCATATGGGTTACATATTTAAGTCAGGAGCTATTTCATTAACCATGGGACTGAAATCCAGTATGAATTACTGCAAATGTAGAGTGATGAAGGCAGGTAAACAAAACGTAATTTGCTTAAAGAGTTAAGGGTAGCATGAACGATATATATGTTCCCATTATAGGTACAATTCTGAAAGGATTTGGAGGACAAAGTTCGACTTAGGTGTGGAAAAAGCCATTTGCAAGGGGAAATGTGAAATCCTGATGCAATGAACCAGGCTTTCAAACTCAAGGAATCAGAATCATGTGAATCAGATGAATTTTCCCCCTGCATGGACTAATGAAAATATACAAGTTAATTAACCATTGTGGAATTTCCATGATAGGGATTTTAGTGTTAGGCACAGGTTTGTGCCTAGTTCTGGATGGTTCGATCTGCAAAAGCGCAACATCATTCGCCAGCATAATTTTGTGGCTTGCACCAGTCTGGCTGGCTACTGTTTTCCCTGTGTCAGAGGCTGAGTCGAAGCTGAGCTGAGCAGGAGGAGGATATGGTGAGGGACGGGTTGCAGTAGATGTTGCAGAATACATGGAGAGCGATGACGAGCTTGAAAGCCCATGAGTTATTTCCACACTACAGGTAATGGTATCAAGTGCTGCTGTGCTGGAGTGTGATGAAGTTCCCTATGTCCTGGTGGTTGCTTTCTGGTGGTTCTCTCTACTGATGTCCAAGTTGAACACCTGACACAGCAGCATTGCTAAACAGGGTGGCATGTTGCTGCAGCTGATTACTAATTCTATCCCATACATTTGTCTGAATGTATTAGTATGAGCCTGCCTGATTCCTAAATGTACATTACCTCCTCGTCAGCCCTCCCTGTCCCAGTCCTAACTACATGAGCATAGCTCCTCCCACCAGAAACTCCCAAGCAACTAAAAACCCATCCCTTCCCTCCAGGCCACACCCACACCCTAAGGCATATAACCATTTGACCAGCCCATCCACATCCTGTTTGTTTTTTCTTCAGACTGACCTCCTGGCAACTTCGTTGTTGGGGGCGGCCCTGGCCTCCTTTCGGGTAAGTGTGTGGCGGTCTGCTTGGTGGCCGTTTTAATCCCCTTGGGTAAAAGTTGTTTAATGTACGTTTGAGTCCCTGCTTTAGCAGGACAGTGGGGCTGGGGGGCCCGGACTGCCTGGTGTGGGGTGGTGACTCCCTGCTGCGGCCTCCCCTCTTCCAGGTTCGTTCCCTGCCCTAGCGGAAACACCCGGGGAGGGCGGGGAGGTGTGTTGGGCACGGCTGGCTTCTCTGCACGCCAGTGGCGTGGCGGTTTGGCTCCTCCTTGGAGGTGTGTTTGGAGGCTCGGTGCTCGTCTTGGGCCGTGTTTCCTTTTTTGTTTTATGTCCTGCTAGTGGGGATTTGGCTCAGTGGTAGTGCACATGCTGTGCATGTCTGAGGCCTTGGGTTCAATCCCCGGCATCTCCAGACTTTTGCAATAATTTTCAATTCCTGTGGTTTCTCTGTTGGAATTATGTGGGTGATGGTCTGCGCCTTGTGACAGACGCCCGGATACGGTGCACCTAGTGGTTAAGGGCCTCGTCTCTCACCTTCATGGTTGAATGTTCAGTTTCTTGTGTTTCAATGGCTTTACATCTTCAGTTAAAGATGTAAGCAATTGTAATTTAAAACGGGACTCTGTATGCCGCGGCTGCGTGGCCTTGGTTTCACATGCCACAGGTCGCTCCCTGTCCCTTTTATGGGGCATTGCTTTTGTTTGTAGCGAGCACGGTTGCGGTAGCACAAGATGCTGTGTGTGTATGCTAAAAATAGAAGGACCAGGAGTTTGTGTCCCCGTCTCGGTATAGAGGCAGATCCATATACTGGTGGAGACTGCTCTCTCTTTAAATCTTGTTGAGGGCTGTCTGTACTTTCGAAGTGCGTTCCGTTTGTCAGGTGGGTTTTTCCGATCATCTGAATCCTTTTGTCTGACGTGTCCCTCCTGGCCATTAAATCTCTGGGGCCTTGTGGTTTTGGTCCCTGACTCTTCCTCCAGAGTTTAGGGGTTCAGATTCAGGTGCATCACTGATTGTGAGTTTCTGTCGCTGGTGTATACACTCTTTCTTTGAAACCTGGTGTTTATCGTTGTGGTTTTTGAACTTCATTGTTATGTGTGTTGTATGGCCGTGCTCTGCTTGGGCTGGTTCTTGTGACTGGGGCTTCTGGGCTGCTTTGGGTTCCTTCCGGTTGGGGCCTTTTGGTTCATTTCCTTTATGTTTGGGTCCTGATGGGCTGGCCTACTGTCCTGTTTTGGTTTGCGTTCCCTGATTGGCCCTTGTGGATCTTGCTTTGCTTGGTCTGGGAAAAGTTGTTGGGCGCTGATTTCTCTATTCTGTTCACATCATGAAGAAGTGTGGTTTGGGCATAAGTGGGCTCCGCTGTAAAGGGAAGGTGGTGGTCGCTGGGTCTTCCGCTGCTCCTTCCCTAGTGCATGGGCAGGATGCCTCTGCCCCATGGATCGAGACTGGGTTTTGGTTGAGACCGGGGGCAGACCTTCACGGTGTTCTGCTCCGTGTTCAGGACACTTTTGGGTTCTAAAGGCCCTTGGTGGGTGGGCAGTCAGTAGACTTTTTCACCAATCACCAGTTGATGGGGTTTGTAGGCCTTTATTTTCCTAACATGCTGTGAGTGCTGTGCTGGACGGGTGTGGGGGATGTTGTCAGACATGCCTTTCCCTGGTTTTTGGCAGTGGGGTTTCCTTTACGGTGGTTTACTGGGGTATCTTGGCTGTGGTGCTGGTGGATCCCTGCGGGCTGGTGTGGCATCTCGGAGCCTGGTGGTGTCCGTGGTGGCAGTTCTTTCTTCTCCTGTGGTCGTGCGGGATAGGGGGTCTTGAAGCGGGCTTTTGCTGCCTCTGGTCTTGCAGTTCGGGCGGCGACTTGCCCTGGCTTTCAGGTTCAGTCGCTTCATGTGTTCTGTCCGGTTCTTTCTGTGCAGTCTTGCTAGATGTGGTTACCTCCAACTCTTTTTCCATGTTGGGTCTGCAGTTCCGTTTCCAGGTGGATTTGTCCTTCGATTCCCTTAGTACGGTGGCGACAACAGCTGGGGCCTCCGTGGCTGCTCAGTGACAGTTGTGGCTTTTGCCTTGGAAGGCGGTGCTGCTCAGAAGGCTACTGTGTTGGAGCTTCCCTTTGCGGGCTCTTTACTGTTTGGGGGTCCGTTGGATTGTGTGAGGGCTTTTGGGCAGCATTTCATTCTGGTTTGGCGGCCCAGCCCTTCGGTGTTGTGGATCGGGGCCTGGGTTTTCCTTCCTTCCTCTTGTCCTGGGGTCGTCGGGGTGCTTCCTCTTCTTCTTGTCCCTCCTTGTCGGGCTGGGCTACTGACTGTGTTCTGTGCTGCTCCTTTTCCAGGTTTTCAAACACTGCATCTGCCTCTATTGCACTGAGTTTGGGTCTTTTTTCCGATGGGGCTGTGTTGTGGGTACCTGTGAGTCAGCTCAGTCGGGGGGTTTACCCGATCCTGTTCTGTTCCGGGGCAGGGGGACAACCGTCCTGCCCTGGTTCTGATGGCTGTACGCTTGTGTCTACCTACTCGGTCCTACATGAGAGTGTCTCTTCAGTGGTTTCTTCCCTTCCTGTGGGGAGGGGGGGTTCCTGGCTTCTATTTTTCTCCCGGATGTCTATTTTCATGTGCCGGTACACGCGACTTCGCAGAGGTTCCTGTGTCTCGATGTGGGTTGTGTTCGTTAGATTTACATTTTGCCTTTTGGATGGTCTGCTTCTCCTGGGGTGTTTGCTGACGTTTTAGCGCCTTTGGTGGTTATGTTGCCTGCTCAGGGGATCCAGGTGTTCCCTTCCTTGAGCGGTTGGAGGATTCTTCCTCTTCTTTCCTTCCGGCTCAGGCCCTTTCACTGGATGTTTGCTAGCTCTTGCAATGGTTTGGGCAGTTCTACACTGGAGAAATCAGCTCTTTGCACCAATCAGGGACTACTGTTCATTTGGTGGGGTTTAGGCGCCTCAGTGGGTAAGGTATTCCTGTTGGTGCCCCGCAGACTGGCTCTGTTGCACACACTGCGGTGGTTTTTGGGGGCTCGGTCTTCCACTACTCCCCGACGGCTCCATGTTTAGCGGCTGTTTTCTACTCCTGTGGTGTTTGTTCATTGGGCTCTATGGCGCTTGTTCCCCCTGGTGTGTCTTGCTCTGGGGCTTTGGGTTCTGGCATCTCTGGGTTGTCTGCTGTTGTTTCCCGGGGGTGTGGCATTTGGCAGCAGGTTGTCCTGATGGCTAGTGGTTCAATCCTCTTGCAGGGATGTCCTTTTTTATCCCTGGGGCGGTTGGTCCTGTGACTGTCTTGGAATTGATGGGGGTTGTTTGACCTATATCTCGGTGTTATGTCATGGGCCTCTGCTGGATCAGTCTCACATGGGACAAGGGTTTGTATCCTGCCTTTGCTTTCATTGTATCCCTTGGTGGTATTGGTTGCTGCAGGGCTTTACTTTACTCCATGGAGCTATAGCTCGTTGGTTAGTCTTGTGCCTCGGGTGGCGCAGGCTCGCACTGGTCATGGGTTTGGATCCCGCCTATGCTTTCTACGTGTCCCGTTGTCGGTTCGGTTGGCCTGGCCTCTTTTCTGCCTTGGGTCCTCCTGTGGTTCGTGATGGTTCGGTCGGGCTGTGCGGTGGTGGTGTGTTATGTCATCCACCATTGGCATGTGGGGGTTGGCTTCCCTTGGCAGCTCTGCTGTTCTGCCGGGGGGGGGGGCAGAATCTTCCTTGAGGTCCCTTTGGGCTTTACGTCTGCCGGGGGTTTTGTTCTTGGTGGCGGCTCGCCTGTGAGGGGTGTTTCCCTCCCTGTCCGTGTCGCTGACCTGGTTTGGGATTCTGCTTTTGCTTCTCCTGGGTTCGCTTTGAGTGGGGTTGTTCTCTGGTTCAGTCAGGCGCTGTCTGGAGGGTGGTTGTCATGTCTTTCTGTTGTGCGGGGGCCAACTCTGTGCTTTTCCCCCAAATGCGTTGGATCCGCAGGTCCTGCTGTGGGTCTGACTGGGTCAGGCCTCGTTTGTCCTGGGGCTGTTGTGTGTCTGGCCCTTGTGGCTTTAGGGTGTTCTCATTCTGTGGCTGAGTTTTTCCTCGGTCCGGGCGCCCTTCTACTCTCCTGTCCTATGTCAGTCATGGGGTTTCTTTATGGTTTGCTGTGCGACGCAGGGTTGGTTTTGTGTTGGAGTCAGGTGCATGTCTTGGATTCCTGGAGGTTGGCTTCGACTTGGGTCTGGCTGTGTCCTCCCTGAGAGCTCTGTGGGCAGCTCTGTGGGCCTTTCGGGGTTCAGGCTTTGAGCCCGTTTGCTCCTTGGTGTCCAAGTGGTTGTGCAGTTGTTTCCTCCTGGGTCCGGTCTTTCGTTCCTTTGCTCCTTGTTGGAGTTTCTGGTTTTACCTGTTTTCTGTCCTGTTCCTCTTTCTTGGGTTTCAGTGCGGCTGCTCTGTTTGGCCATTGTGCAGGCTCTGGAGGTGTGCTTCCTTCCTACTGTGCCTTTGCATAGGGTGGTTTCCCTTTTTGTTTTCTTTGGGCTGGATGTTCTTGGTCCGGGGCCTTCTGTGGCTGCTCTCAGTCAGTGGCTGTGTTGGCTGTGGGGCCATCGTTTGAGCTTGTGGTGGGTTGGCTCCTGGGTCAATTCGTGGTAGCTCGACTCTGGGGTTGCTGCGTACTGGGCTTGCTTATGGGGGGGGGGGTTCCCAGGCTGTGTCATGCATGGAGACTGCTTGGTGTTCTCCTCGCTCTTTTGTGTCCCATGATCATTGGGTGGTGAGCGGTTCTGTGTCTCCTGGGTTTGGGGAGGTGGTGCTGTGTTCTGCTCAGGTTGTGTGACTTTCGGCTTGTGCTGTTTAAGTCTGTTTTTGCTACTGGATGAAGCCGATTATTGCTTTGGTATCTGCTCATGTAGTTAGGACTGGGACGGGGAGGGCTGACGAGGAGGTAATGACCGGTTACTCACCGGTAATATTCATTACTCCGAGTCGTAGCCCCCCCCCCCCCGTCCCAGTCCAGGTTCCCATTCCTCCCTCCCTGTTCGGCTTCTTGTTCTTGGTGGTTCAGGATGTGGATGGGCGGGTCACATTGTTATATGCCTTAGGGTGTGGGTGTGGCCTGGAGGGAAGGGATGTGTTTTTAGTTGCTTGGGAGTTTCTGGTGGGAGGAGCTATGCTCATGTAGTTAGGACTGGGATGGGGAGGGCTACGACTCGGAGTAATGAATATTACCGGTGAGTAACCGGTCATTGACTATGTGTCCCAATGTGCAACATTCCAAGGTTGGTGGGACGGATCCTCCTCTACAGCATAGTATGTTGGCCATGCATTAAGGTGAAGGTTACCTCACCAGCAACCCCCCTGCATATCTACTCACTTAACTTTTCAAACAATGCAATGAAAGACAGGTCTTAAGAGATTTAGCTTCCCACATAATCCAGTTCCAAAACAAGTAGCAAAAGAAAGGCTAATAAAATATTTCCAAAAGTCTAAAGAAAGCAGGAGTTGTAGATAACAATGAAGGCTACCCAAGCAAAACCTACCCAACACTGTTGTATCCAGACCTTGTAATAAACAGGAGACTAAATACATGAGCATGCCTAAGCATGTGCATAACAAAGGCAGGAAGATTATTCCAGTTGTGAAAAGGGGAAATGAGTGCGAGACAATAGTGAGCAGCAAGAGGGTTGTTGTAAGATATAGCTTGGGACACAAAGCTACCTCGAGGTATTTTTTAGAAAAGTAAATCTGCAGTGGGATAGATGACTAAATGCGTTTGGGAGGGTGGGGAACACAATCCTATCTGTTGCCAATTCAACCCAGGTCCTGGTGACTATCCTGGTCATCAGCGAAAGTTTAAGTGCTTTAGATGGAAAATGATTGCTTATCTCTCTGGAACCACCAAAGATATTTGTAATAATGCATGCGAAAAATCTCCCTCAACCAAAGGCACGATATCGCTTTGCATGTCAAATATTGTAAATTTTCAAATATTTTAGAGCACTACTAGAAGCTCAGAAATAGGAAGCTACAAGAGGAATCAAGGATGCTAATAGATTTAAGAAGTGAAGTTGCAAAAATACGGTATGGTCTTATCCCTTTTTGCGTCAATCTGTGAGTCTAAATGGGAAGATACATGACAAATCCACAGAAATTATCACCAGTATGCAGTCAGCGCACAGACTAATAATCCTGAGACTTCCGTTAAGAAATCAGACAATGAAAGACTTGAATTTTCACCACTAGAGCCTGATGTCACCTCAGTAAATAAGCCCTTCAATATACCAACTCCTTTCAAAGTCAATGTTACAGTGTTGACCCCGTATGCCACATTCCTCCAATAATAGAAAGAAACTCTCTGCACTGGTAAAAGACAGGTGTGATTTCAAAACAGTTAACATTCCAGTGAGAGACAATATGGAGTTTTATGTAACAAAACCTTGTCTTGGCTTACAGAAATTTCTATCTAGGCATGTTCAAATTGAGTCACTAGAAGATCTGGAGGAGACTCAACAGCACACGCTATGAAATATCACTTTATGTATTTAAAATTTTGTATAGCGCAAACATGACCAAAGAGGGTATCAGATCGCTTTACATACGAGCTGCGGAAGACATAGGCAGATAGCTGTGGGAGAAAAGTAGAGATATATACATAAGGTACACAATGACATTATAGAGGGCAACATTGAGAGCGTAGCAATTGCCAGGTAGCAGATTAATCGGCTAAACAATACAGGAAACAAAAGGAGAAAAGCTTCAAGTTCATCAGTAGAACTTTTACTTCTCTTTTGAAGGCAAGTTGTGGAAGGAATCAGTCTTGTTTCCACAAGTAGGGAGTTCCAGATTCTCTGGGCAATACTAGAGAATGTACAATTGTAGGTTTTCATTTTTTAACATTTCTTCGGGTTGAGTAGCAATGTACTGGAGTTCCTTGAAAAAAGGGAGCCACCCAATAGTTCGAGCTTATTTGCAAGGTATGGAGGAGTGTAGAAGTGAAGTGCTCTATGGGTCATAGAATCAATTTTTAATTGAATTCTTGACTCAAACAGAAGTCATTTGAGAGATTTCACATCCGGAAGGATGTGGTTGGTTTTCTTGGAACCAGTGATTAGCCTAGTTGCAGCATTCTGAGATGTTCTGAGGGAGGCAAATCTGAGTTTCGGTAGCCCACATAGAGTGGCACTCTAGATTTTAAGTCATCTTGGGGAAGGTAGGGTTTGAGTTTTCTTAGGATGCTCAGTTGGAAGTTCACTCCTTTGGTAAATGCTCTGATGTGATCCTGCATGTTTAGATTCTTATCTAGCACAAATCCCAGTGATTTTGTGGAGTCAATGATGTGTATCGTGTAGTTGTGAGCGGAGAGGTTTTTCAGATATTTCTCAGCAATGGGGGTTTTGCCTAGTAGGTGAAATGAGGAGGAATTTCTTTTTAAGGGTGTTTAGTTTGAGGTGGTTGGAGCTTAGACAATTCAGTGTTTTTTGCAGGGTTCCGTTGAGTGTCTTGATATCTTCAGGGGAAGACATTTTCATGTACAATTGGGTGTCATCGGCATACACGTGATAGTGGATGTTAGATGCTTTGAGGATTACATTACAGTAAGTGGTACAATGAAATGGTTGAAAAGTGTGGGGAAGAGCGAGAACCCTGGCTGGAGTTGCATTGAGTTTGATTGGATTTGACTCTCTGCGTTCTGTTATTGAGAAAAGGGGTAAACCGTTTTAGTACATTGCCATTACATTTAAAAAAAATTGAATGCCATATAGACTCAGGCAGAGTAGCTAAAGGTAGGGTAGTGTCTATTAGGAGATAATATAAAGCAATGTACTCAGAATTAATTTTTATGAAACAGCAAGATATTCCAAATATTTATAGGTGTATTACATTTCAAATGTGCTTACATTTTTAGGGTTTACTTGACTTGCCCAAAAAGTGCAATTTTCAGTCGATTGAGAGTTCCAGGATCAGAAGTCAAGTGTCCATGCTTCAAAGTGAGCAAATAATCATCAATACCACATCTTCCCATTCCAGAGTTGTTGGACAAACATATGAAAATTCTGAGATCAGAGAAATAATTAAATGTTGACAAACAGGGGCCCACAGCACACTGGAGTCAGTGTGGCAGGACATGTTAGCTTTCTAAAATGAAAATGGGTGAACTACACAAAGGAAATGTTATCACATTCCTGGCAGAGTCAGGACAATATTTATAACTCCACCCTCTCATCTTGCCCTTTGGGTAAGTAAGCATCTGAGCCATGATAGGCTCTACCTACTCATAATGAGATTTAGCTATCTTAATAGTTATCTCTGTGTTGGAATGTGGGTTATTAGTAGTGGTAAATATGCATCTACCACTGGCAATAAGGCCACTAACACGGTCTAGGGCTCAGTATAGGTCTCAATAAATGATTCCCCTGCTCAATGCTTGGTAGTTTGGCTGCGAGCAAGCAGGCTTAACTTAGGCAAAAGGTATGTAAAGCATATAAAAACACCACTGCAGTAAATAATTAGTACAACACACACTATAAAACCCTACACCAAGTTATCAAATTCAAAATAATTTTTTCTTTTAAATGACACCAAAACAATAAAAATCCAATGTAGGGAACCAGAGACATGATTTGGTAAAGATTTACCATTATATAGCACTTAAAAACATATAGTGCCAACTTGGGACATCTGATTGTGCTAAACAGGGACAAAGTCAAAGTTGCAAGCCGACCGCGATAGAGCCCTGCTTCAATATGCCTCGCTGTAGGCCTCGGTCAAGATTTTTCCTTTGGACGTTGAAACCTTTCTGGAGCTTTTTCTGCCAGGGTTCCTCGATGCCCTTCACCAGTCAACATTTGGTGAATGTTCGCCGGCTTGCTTTCTAGGGATCTCCCAGTCAAACTCTAGAAGTCAAACCTCCGGAGCTTTTAAGCAGGATGAACCAGCAGGTCAGGCCGACTCGCGTTGGAGGTGGCCAGCTAGGCTCTCGCGGTTGGGTAGTTCTCCCTCTGGAGCTTTTTTCCAAAATTGCTCCAAACTTTCCCAACCTTCTGGAACTTGTTTCTGAAGTTTCTCTTCAAGGTCCAAAGTATAAAAAGCACAATCCAATGGTCTGGAATCTCCAAGATGGTACTTGAAAGGTTGGGACCACATTTCCCACAATGCACCTGGACAAACCTTTACAAATCCATTGGATGCAGTCCAGGCAAGGGATTCTTGGTGGCGATGGTCCAGGTAAGCTCTGTTAACTTTGAGCTTGCAGGGAGTCCACTCTTTATTCCTCTTGTCAAGTTACATCCAAATGACTGTGGTTCCAGATAATGCAGCAGGTGCAGTCAGAATGCTGGACCTGATGGTGTAAATCAAGTTTCCAGCTTGACAAGCCGTCTTCTTCTTTTTGATTCAAGCAGAAGGTCTGAAAGGTGCTGCTCCTCTCAGATATCTATTAAGTGTTCTCTCGGGTCAAGCAGGAGAGCACTCCTGTCCAATGAGGTGCAGGGCAACACCCCAAATCATGATCACTTCCTCCAAATTGTGGCATAATCTTCTCTCAGAAAGCCCTATTACTCCAAAAATCAGTATTGCTGAAATCTCAGCAGATAAGCAAGAACTAGTTAAACCAACCTCTCTTATGGCTCAATTCCATATCTCTCCCCCCCTACCATATTCAAATTCCTGCCTTAGTTAACCCTGCAATCCGCCTGGGTTAGAGGGGCTGGGGGGGGGGGGTAGATGGAACTGGAATTCTCTGCTTGCCTATTCCCCCTTTGAAACTCTTGTTTTATGACCCCTCCCCTCTGCTCTGGGATCCCTGTGTGGCAGAGCTCTCCCCAGCAGATAACCTCTCTCTGGGTGATCAACTTATCACTTCATCAAAGCAGCCTGGCCAATCCTGTTAACTCTGACCAATCAGGGAAGCCCACATGAATACTGCATTTTGGCTTGCAGACAAGAAAGTCTTCTTTTCTGTATATTTTAGGATACATTCAACAATCACATATTGTTGAATTTATCAATAACATTATCATAAGTCCTTGAATTAAATTTTGTTTAATTGCTAGCAACAGTTATGCATTCATTATTGGGCTAGGTATCTACAATGGAGAACATGAAATGTGCAATTTATGTATCACCGGGGCATATACAACATCTTTTATGAGGACCCTGCTTATAGTTACATAACCCCAACCCCACAACTGGTGCACCCAGGGGAGACGTTAGAGATCCTGAATATACAAACATAATGTAGATTCTCACTCCAGAAGGGCCCCTAGCACCAAAGTCAGTTTTGGGATTCACTTTACTACAATGGGGAAAGTGAAATATGCAATTTCTCTATCCCTAGGGCACATACAGCATCTTTTATAAGGGCCCCCTTATAATGACATGACCCACCACCCCTGGAACACCAGGTGGGAGACCCTAGGGGTACCTAAAAGGCTAAAACATTGTACTTTATCACTTTTTAATTACCCCTGTCACCACTGTCGAGTTTGGGCACAATTTACATTTCAAAGCAGTGCTGCAACACCGGACTACATTAAAAATGGCCTCAGGCTCTGAGCAGTGCACACATGGTAGTGCATAAAGTGCTGGTGGCATGTAAACTGCCATACTCTGTTATATACTAGTGACTTAAGCCCTTCGCTGCTAGGCATTTCCACCCCCATTCTAAGCCTTTTTTGGGCTATTTGGGGGTGGTTCGCACTTAGGCCCCTGTAACTTTTTGACCACATAAGGTATCCACACCAATTTTGCGTCCAATTCTTCCAAAATCATGGCGATTTTAAAAATGGAAAAAAAGTGCTGCAGAAGAAAGCGTCTAGTTTTTACCCTGCAAATGATATCAACAAAGGGTTTGTGGTGCTGAAATCACCATCTTCCCATCTTTCAGGGACTGACAGACTTATGTCGGAAAACCAAAATTATTTACACAGTTTTGGCATTTTACTGGTACATAGGCAATTTTTGGTATTTTTTGTGCTTTCAACCTCCTTCCAGTTAATGGTAGAAATGGGTATAAAAGCAATAATAGATCCTAGGAAGCTATACATTTCAGAAAAGTAGACAACATTCTGAATTCAGCAAGGGGTCGTTTGTGTAGATCCTTCGAGTTTTCTTTACAGAAACTACCAGCTGAAAGTCGGAAATTTGAAAATGAGTTGAGAAAACAGCCATTTGTGCCAACGTTTTCACCAGTAACTTCTTCTAAGGATGACAGATATTTGAAAGCAATATGTTGTTACATCTGCTGGATCCTTCTGGTTGTGGGTTGGCAGGTAGGTAGGTAGTAAAACAAGTTTATTCAGACAAATGTCCATAAAAGATTTAAAAGACTCAATTGACAATTAAAATCACTGAAAGGCCTCCTCCTAACTACCCATCACCCCCTACCCACTACAGTTCATCAGTAAAATTCTGTTTAAAAGGCCACAAAAACTGAGCAATTCCAACTGCCACATCAAAATAGTGCATTTATGACAATAGCTCCACCGCTGTCCTCCTCACGCTGCCTCCCCGGCCCCACTGCGGTATCGTTCTGCTGTGCTCTCTTTGCCCAATTTGTTTGCTCATTTGTTCACTCAGCTGCTTGCTGCTTTGCTGCTCTGTGCTGCGCCCGATTTGTCCACTCATTTAATTATATAGCGCTCCTTACTTCAGCAGAGCAGAATAGCGCTAGTCCATATCGGACTAATTTACATATTAGCACAGCGCGCTGCAACGCTGAGCTTCACCTGAAGTGCCTCGCTATTACGATTGTGTCTCCCTGTGCCCTCATAGTAACTTTTAGCGTTGGATTGCAATTGTGTGCCCCGACTGCCATCTTGCTTACTACCTTGTTGTTGTTAGTCTCCCCCCTCCCCGGATATCCACCCCGCCTCCCAGCTGCTCCGCCCTCGCCCCTCCCCTCAACTCCTTTATATGACTGATGTACTTCCGCGCAGCGATCGCACCCAATCCGCGCCAAAGGTGCGCCAAAGGTAAGCCCGTCTACGCCCGTCCGCGCCTGGACCGCGCCCAGCGCCAGACCCCCTGGCCCACGCAATGCCCAGCCCTCCCGCATTACATACGACGCCGCCACCCTCCTAGCCCTTAACCCCGGCCGAATCTCCAACTGCGCCCAAGCCGCTCCTGGACTCACCCATGGACCCTTCACATGCTACTCCTGCAAGTTCGACGGCACCAAGAAAAACTCCTCATCCACTAACACCAACCAGATATCTGACACCAACCACCTACAATGCATCCTGCTCAACACCCGCTCGGTCCACAGGCACGCCATCGACCTCTGGAATCTACTAGACACCATCTCACCGGACGTCGCCTTCCTAACAGAAACATGGATGAATGCCTCTTCAGCCCCAGACATCACCATTGCTATCCCAGAAGGATACAAGATCATCCGCAAGGACCGCATCAAGCAAACAGCAGGAGGAATCGCTATCGTCCATAAGAACTCCATCCGCATCTCAACCAGCTCAGACGTCAACCTTGCCAGCGCCGAACACCTCCACTTCCAGATCCACACCGACCCCAAGACCACACTCAGAGGCACCCTCCTCTACCGACCTCCAGGACCCCGTGCACAATTCAGTGACGACATCACTGACTTTATCACCCCACACGCCCTCCCCTCCAAGGACTACATTCTATTGGGAGACCTCAATTTTCACCTGGAAAAGAGCAATGACAGCAGCGCCACCACCCTTCTGGACAATCTCGCCGACCTCGGACTCAAACAACTTGTCCCTACGCCCACCCACATCGCAGGTCACACACTCGACCCTATCTTCACCTCCAGCAAACATGTCTCCTTCAGTCACACCACAACTCTCCATTGGACGGACCACAGCTGCGTACACTTTATCTACAATAAGACCACAACTCACAACCATCCTCAACCTACTCTGCGAAGAAACTGGAACAAAATCACCATCGACCAGATCTCCTCATCGCTTCTTCAAAACTCCCCCGCCCACTCCTCAAACCCCGACCAAGCAGCCATCAACCTCACCCAATGGCTATCCAACAGCGCCGACATCCTAGCACCGCTGAAAAAACGCCAAAACAAACTAGGCAGCAAAAACGCCTCCTGGTTCAATGATGACCTTAAGAAATCGTAAAAACTCTGTCGCTCCTTGAGAAGGCCTGGAAAAAAGACCCAAACACCAGCACCAGGGACGCCTTCAAAAACGCCACCCGCATACACCACCAACTGATCTGGTCTGCCAAGAAAGCCGCACTCAAAGACCGTCTAGATAACAACGCCCACAACAGCAAGGAATTATTCAACATCGTCAAAGAATTTACCAACCCATCAGCCAACTCCAACGACATCACCCCCTCCCAAGCCCTCTGCGACTCCCTAGCTTCCTTCTTCCACAACAAAATCGCAGACATCCACAACAGCTTCAACAACCGACCCGAAGACCAACCCACCCAACCTTCCGCAGGACCTTCACCCCCCTTGAACATCCTTAACGACTGGAACCCAATCTCCACTGAGGACACCATCCGCCTGATGAACTCCATCCACTCAGGATCCCCAACTGACCCATGCCCTCACCACATCTTCAACAAAGCAGACTCCATCATAGCACCACACCTCCTAGATGTCATCAACTGCTCCCTCAACTCCGCCACCTTCCCGGAAAGCTGGAAACACGCAGAACTCAGCGCCCTTCTGAAAAAACCCACAGCTGACCCCACCGAACTCAAAAACTACCGCCCCATCTCGCTTCTTCCATTCCCGGCCAAAGTCATTGAGAAAGCTGTCAACAACCAGCTCGCCGCTTTCCTCGAAGCCAACAAATCCCTCGACTCCTCACAGTCCGGCTTCCGAGCCAAACACAGCACTGAAACCGCCCTCATCGCAGCAACAGACGACATTCGAACTCTACTGGACAATGGAGACACAGTCGCCCTCATCCTCCTCGACCTCTCCGCTGCCTTTGACACAGTCTGTCATAGCACCCTTCTACAGCGCCTCAGAGACGTAGGAATCCAAGGAAAAGCACTGGAATGGATCACCTCGTTCCTCACCGGAAGAACACAGAGAGCCCGCCTCCCACCATTCAAGTCAGAGGCCTCTGCAGTCATCGCCGGCGTGCCACAAGGATCGTCACTCAGCCCCACCCTCTTCAACGTATACATGAGCCCCCTTGCGGCCATCGCTCGCCAACACAATCTCAACATCATCTCCTACGCGGATGACACTCAACTGATCCTATCACTCACCAAAGACCCTACCACCGCCAAAACCAACTTACACGAAGGAATGAAAGAAGTAGCCGAGTGGATGAAACACAGCCGTCTGAAACTGAACTCAGACAAAACAGAAGTCCTCATCTTAGGCACCTCCCCCTCCGCCTGGGATGACTCTTGGTGGCCAGAAGCCCTTGGAAAAGCACCCATCCCGACGGACCACGCACGAAACCTGGGCATCATCCTGGACTCCTCACTCTCGATGACCAGACAAGTCAACGCCGTTTCATCATCTTGCTTCAACATTCTTCGCATGCTCAAAAAAACATTTCGCTGGATCCCCACCGAAACTAGAAAAACGGTCACCCACGCACTGGTCACGAGCCGCCTGGACTACGGAAACACACTATACGGCGGTACCACCGCAAAACTCCAGAAAAAAACTACAACGCATCCAGAATGCTTCAGCCAGGCTCATACTAGACATCCCACGTAAAGAACACATCTCTGGTCACCTGAAAAATCTCCACTGGCTCCCCGTAAATAAGAGGATTACTTTCCGCCTCCTAACCCACGCACACAAAGCACTTTACGAACTTGGACCCGAATGCCTCAACACACGATTGTCCTTCTACACCCCCTCCCGTCAGCTGCGATCCTCCAACCTAGCCCTTGCCACTGTACCTCGCATCAACAAAACCACCATGGGAGGTAGATCCTTCTCCTACTTGGCAGCTAAAACCTGGAACTCACTTCCCACTCACCTTCGCCTTACTCAGAACCACCTAGCATTCAGAAAACAACTTAAAACTTGGATATTTGAGAAGTAATTTACCCACCCCTCCTCTAGCGCCTTGAGA
Organism: Lissotriton vulgaris; assembly: GCF_964263255.1. Taxonomy (NCBI): domain Eukaryota; kingdom Metazoa; phylum Chordata; class Amphibia; order Caudata; family Salamandridae; genus Lissotriton; species Lissotriton vulgaris. Next base: position 1,186,047,785 of record NC_141689.1, read on the forward strand.
CCCTATGGGTATGTAGCGCGCTATATAAATCTCTTGACTTGACTTGACTTGACATAAAGAAAGGTCTTAAAAACGTAATTAGATTTACAAAATTAAAGATGCAGTCCATAAATATATGCAGAAGGGAGCATTTAACTTTCAGGGGGCTGGAGCAGAAACCACTTTTATTCTGTACCCTGGTCCAATGTGGGCGGGATAAATAGATAGGGTTACATCCCATCCTAACCCTTAATATTTCATTTCTCAATCCTGGGTCTGGTAACTGCAATAAATAAGGGAAAATTATGTTCAGACCCGGTATCGAGATTGAAAAGCTGATGGATGGTTTCTTGCTTAGGTACAATAGGTCAATTGATTCAGACACCAGAACAACAGATTCTCGCAAAGCATGCTTGCATGGGAAGGGGAGCCAAGATGTAATTGTACCAGTGTCTGAATGGTGGTTCCTAAGGGCAATTAGTCAGGTTTGTATGGCCTTTGCTACATCCTTTCACTACATTGGATTTCTTTCCAGCACAATTTGGAGACTTTAATCACCCCATCATCCTCCAGAAGTGTGTGAAAGTATCTTAAACCCCGAGTAGAAGTCACCAGGTTCCAGGAGACCAGGTTGCACTCTCTCCTGATGGTCTTAACCATGGTGTCTTGGGGGAGTGATGAGAGCCTTTTGAGCACTACTCCTTCTGATCTGTCCAATTCATATTTCCGAACAAGGGAAAACACCTCTCTCCATACAGACCTAGCAGAGGTATCTTCCCTTGGTAAGCCCTTAATAATGGAATATGGGAAAGCCCCCCAAATCTACTATTAAACCTTGATAGACAGCTGGCCTGCAATAGGGCCTTGTGCTTGGTGCCATTCCAGTGCCTACACCAATTCAGATTCCTCCTGAAGGTTAAGCCTAAATATTTATATTGATCGACTTGCTCCACCTCTGGTGCGTCTAAGTGCCAGGTGAAACTCTTTGCTTTTTAACCGAAAACCAAAATCTCGGTCTTTTCCAAATTATTGTGGAGCTGGTTCTGCTTTCTATAGGTTGCTAGGGCATTTAGTTTCCTCTGCAGACCGATAGAGGTATAATCCAGTAATACAAGTTCATCTGCATAAAGCGGACAGACAATGTGCTGGTTCCTATTTTTAGGGGAAGATAAAGGTGGGAAGGTCGGCTAAAATGCACCCCTGGCGCAGGCTGTTGTCAATGGAAATTCTTTGTGATAATTCACACGACTTATCGAACTCCACCTGAGCCCAATTACCAGAGTGCAAGGATTGAAGTGCACTAAGGAAGATTGGCTGGAGGACCCAAGCAGCAGGTTTTCACCACAGGGTATCCCTATCCACAGAATCAAAGGCTGTCTGGATGTCTATGAAACAACATCAGAGTCTTTGATTTTCCTCCAGGGCCTTTCGAATGATGGCCCATAATGCAAAACAGTGGTCTTTAGTGGAGTGACCCTCCCGAAAACCCCCCTGTTCCATTGGAATTCTTTTGGTTTCAATAGCCCAGTCTTCAAGTTTGCCTAAATTAATCTTAGAAAAGATATTTAGTGAGATATCAAGAAGGCTAATAAGCCTATAATGTGTGGGGTCTGTACCACTCCCTTTTTAGGTCGAGCTGGTGTTGGAGCGCGAAGCGCTCCCGCCAGCGCGAGTTCTATAGTCACTGTGCTAACTGGCAAGGGAGATAGAGCTGTGAACGAGCAGCTACTGGCCTGTGCACGAGCCGATTATGCTCTGTGAACTCGCACGTCTCCAGAAGACGACGTGCTGCGCCAGAGCCGCCTCCAGCTTGTTTTAGATGCACTGAGTCATTAAAGAAGTGTTGCAGTTTTGGAAACATGTCATCTAAGGTTTCTTTTTTATTATACTTTATTTACAGAAGTAAATCGTTTGTGCTTTTATTTTATGATTACTGGGACTGTCTTAATTATACAGCTTGCTTTAATCCTTGTTACTACTGAGTTCCGAAGTGGGGAAGTCTTCGATGAGCCGAGGCCTCTGGGTCATGGGCGGTAGAATCGTAAAGGTGATAGTGTGGCTTACTCGAACCAAAAAAAGTGTCTGAAAAGAAGTTGTGGATAATAAGATCGGCAAGGTACCAGGGCCTATCGTCTATGGGTCTTTGAATAAACTGAGCCCATGTTTTTCGGATTCTTTGCAGTGCTTCCACTGGTATAATTATTTGTTCAAGGGCGGTGTGCTTGTCTTTGTACCACGTGCAGCTTTGTGTTGGTGCAGGTCGAGGTTTTGTGAGACTGCAGTAAGATGTTTACACAGTGACTCTCGCCCCTTACATTATACAAGGAGATACCGGAAAAATGAAACTTTTTATTGCGTGAACATTATTGTTAGAGTTTTGTAACCTCTATTCTTCATTAATGGTGTCGAATACCGTGTCTGTTTCTACCGTTACTTTATAATACTTGCATTGTTAGGCAGTTGTTTTGTCGTCTTCCTCCTACCGCCATGCCTTTGAATATCAAGTCGGGAATAGTTACTCTGCCGACGGAACACCTGCTCATGGCTTGGAGATGCTGTCCACCTTTTAGGAGCAATCGACGTTAGTGGCTGCATTGTTATCTTATTGGTTGTATCCTGTTTGAGTCCTCGGACTGTTCTCCTGTAATGGGACCGAAAAGGCTGTACTGTACAGTAATTACCCTTTTAGATAGTGCTGCATCCCAATCGGATGTTTCTTTTCTGCATATCTCCGTAATTTGTGCCATATTCTTTCCAGCCCCCGACCTAAGTTTACTTGAGTTCCCAGTTTGTTTTGTCGTTTTCTTTACCTGTCTGCTGGTAAAATGTCTTGTAAGCTGCTTGACAATTCTCTCTCTCTCTTTCTCTCTCATATATATAATATATATCTCTCCTCGCCGGCTTGACCCCACCACCATCCTTCTTGACATTAGGCCAGAAGGTCACCACCCACTTTGACTCCTATATCTGGTGTGTGTGTGCATGATTTCGGCAGGCTTATATGGGAGTGAAACCCCTGTGACATGTGCCAATCTCTGTTCTTTTCTGGTTCTCATGCCTCGTATATGGCAACGCTGTTGCCACTTTTCCAAACTAATTGTACAGAACATTAGGGCCTGCGGTGAGCTAACCAGCTTCGAGAGACTGCTAAAGACATGGTTGTTTTAGATGTGCACGCCCACAAAATTACACAGCACTCTAATGCAACATACACTCCAAATACCACTCAGTGCCACATAAGTTATATGCAACATAATTACACTGCACTCAATGCAACATACACTCCAAATACCACTCAGTGCCACATAATTACTCTACTCAGTGCAACACACACTCCACACAATACCACTCAGTGCCACATAATTATATGCTACATATTTACACTGCGCTCAACGCAACATACACTCCAAATACCACTCAGTGCCACATAATTACACACCACATAATTACACTGCACTCAATGCAACATACACTCCAAATACCACTCAGTGCCACATAATTACACTGCACTCAATGCAACATAAACTCCAAATACCACTTAGTGCCACATAATTACACTCCACATAATTACACTGCACTCAATGCACCATACACTCCAAATACCACTCAGTGTCACATAATTACTACACTCCAAATCCCACTCAGTGCCATATAATTACACGCCACATAATTACACTGCACTCAATGCAACATACACTCCAAATCCCACTCAGTGCCACATAATTACACAGCACTCAATGCAACATACACTCCATATACCACTCAGTGCCACATAATTACACTGCACTCAATGTCACATACACTACAAATACCACTCAATGCCACATAATTACACACCACATCACTGCACTCAATGCAACAATCACTCCAAATACCACTCAATGCCACATGATTACACAGCACTCAATGCAACATACACTCCATATACCACTCAATGCCACATAATTACACACCACATAATTACACTGCACTCAATGTCACATACACTCCAAATACCACTCAATGCCACATAATTACACACCACATCACTGCACTCAATGCAACATACACTCCAAATACCACTCAGTGCCACATAGTTATATGCAACATAATTACACTGCACACAATGCAACATACACGCCAAATAACTCAGTACCACATAATTACACTCTACTGAATGCAACACACTCCACACAATACCACTGAGTGCCACATAATCATATGCTACATAATTACACTGCGCTCAACGCAACATACACTCCAAATACCACTCAGTGCCACAATTACACGTCACATAATTACACTGCACTCAATGCAACATACACTCCAAATACCACTCAGTGCCACATAATTACACACCACATAATTACACTGCACGCAATGCACAAACACTCCAAATCCCACTCAGTGCCACATAATTACACACCACATAATTACACTGCACGCAATGCAACATACACTCCAAATCCCACTCAGTGCCACATAATTACACGCCACATAAGTACACACACTGCAATCAATGCAACATACATTCCAAATACCACTCAGTGCCACATAATTACATGCCACATAATTATACTGCGCTCAATGCAACATACATTCCAAATACCACTCAGTGCCACATAATTACACGCTACATAATTACACTGCACTCAATGCAACATACATTCCAAATACCACTCCGTGCCACATAATTACACTCCACATAATTACACACACTGCAATCAATGCAACATACATTCCAAATACCACTCCGTGCCAAGTAATTACACGCCACATAATTACACTACACTCAATGCAACATACACTCCAAATATCACTCGGTGCCACATAATTACACGCCACAAAATTACACTGTACTCAGTGCAACATACACTCCAAATCCCACTTAGTTCCACATAATTGCACGCCACATAATTACACAGCACTCAATGCAACATACATTCCAAATATCACTCAGTGCCACATAGTTATATACAACATAATTACACTGCACTCAATGCAACATACACTCCAAATACCACTCAGTGCCACATAATTAAACACCACATAATTACACTCTACTGAATACAACACACACTCCACACAATAACACTCAGTGCCACATAATTATATGCTACATAATTTCACAGCACTCAATGCAACATACACTCCATATACCACTCAGTGCCACATAATTACACACCACATAATTACACTGCACTCAATGCCACATACACTCCAAATACCACTCCATGCCACATAATTACACACCACATCACTGCACTCAATGCAACAATCACTCCAAATCCCACTCAGTGCCACAATTACACGTCACATAATTACACTGCACTCAATGCAACATACACTCCAAATACCACTCAGTGCCACATAATTACACACCACATAATTACACTGCACGCAATGCAACATACACTCCAAATCCCACTCAGTGCCACATAATTACACTGCACGCAATGCAACATACACTCCAAATCCCACTCAGTGCCACATAATTACACGCCACATAAGTACACACACTGCAATCAATGCAACATACATTCCAAATACCACTCAGTGCCACATAATTACATGCCACATAATTATACTGCGCTCAATGCAACATACATTCCAAATACCACTCAGTGCCATATAATTACACGCTACATAATTACACTGCACTCAATGCAACATACATTCCAAATACCACTCCGTGCCACATAATTACACTCCACATAATTACACACACTGCAATCAATGCAACATACATTCCAAATCCCACTCAGTGCCACATAATTACACGCCACATAAGTACACACACTGCAATCAATGCAACATACATTCCAAATACCACTCAGTGCCACATAATTACATGCCACATAATTATACTGCGCTCAATGCAACATACATTCCAAATATCACTCAGTGCCACATAATTACACGCCACAAAATTACACTGTACTCAGTGCAACATACACTCCAAATCCCACTTAGTTCCACATAATTGCACGCCACATAATTACACAGCACTCAATGCAACATACATTCCAAATATCACTCAGTGCCACATAGTTATATACAACATAATTACACTGCACTCAATGCAACATACACTCCAAATACCACTCAGTGCCACATAATTAAACACCACATAATTACACTCTACTGAATACAACACACACTCCACACAATAACACTCAGTGCCACATAATTATATGCTACATAATTACACTGCACTCAATGCAACATACACTCCAAATACCACTCAGTGCCACATAATTACACACCACATAATTACACTGCACTCAATGCAACATACACTCCAAATACCACTCAGTGCCACATAGTTACACGCCACATAATTACACTGCACTCAATGCAACATACACTCCAAATCCCACTCAGTGCCACATAATTACACGCCACATAAGTACACACACTGCAATCAATGCAACATACACTCCAAATATCACTCGGTGCCACATAGTTATATACAACATAATTACACTGCACTCAATGCAACATACACTCCAAATACCACTCAGTGCCTCATAATTAAACACCACATAATTACACTCTACTGAATGCAACACACACTCCACACAATAACACTCAGTGCCACATAATTATAGGCTACATGATTTCACTGCACTTAATGCAACATACACTCCAAACAATACCACTCAGTGCCACATAATTACATGCCATACAATTACACTCTACTGAATACAACATAACCTCCCCATAATACCACTCAGTGCCACATAATTATATGCAACATAATTACACTGCACTCAACAGACACTCCAAATACTACTCAGTGCAAGATAATTACACACCACATAATTACACTCTGCTGAATGCAACACACACTCTACACAATACCACTCAGTGCCACATAATTATATGCTACATAATTACACTGCACTCAATGCAACATACACTCCAAACAATACCACTCACTCAGTGCCACATAATTATATGCTACATAATTACACTGCACTCAATGCAACATACACTCCAAATACCACTCAGTGCCACATAATTACACGCCACAAAATTACACTCTACTGAATACAACATACACTTTCCATATTACCACTCAGTGCCACATAATTACAAGCCACATAATTGCACTCTTCTCAATGCAACGTAAATACACTCCACATAATACCACTCAGTGCCATATAATTATACACCTCATATTTACTCTACTCAATGCAACATAAATACACTTTATCTATCTGTCTATCTATCGCCCTCAATCTATCGATCGCCCTCACTCTATCACACTCACTCTATCTTTCGCACCACCACAGCATCACTGAGCACCACCACAGCATCACTCAGGGGCACCACAACATCACTATGCGCTACCACAGCATCACTGAACTCCACAGCATCACTCATCGCCACCATAACATCACTCAGAGCCACCACAGCATCAATCTGTGCAGCCATTCAACAACAACTAGTTCAAATATGTTCTCTCAATGTTCCAAGCTTTATTACAAATGTCACAAAAATATGTTAATAGTTCACTTCTGTTCTTGGATTTTCGTCACAAAATACAATGAACATAATCTTCACAAAAGTTATTTACAAAAGCTATTGCCATTATAAATTACAATAACTTTTATTTAAGTATTAAAAAAAAACATTTTTATTTGTAATATCAATACATCTAAGTCATGTAAATACAACACATATTGCATTACAAATGCTATGGGTGTCACATTTGCGAAAGTTAAAACTATTGGCATTGTAAATGACAAAGCTATTAATTTCACTATTTTCCAAACCAACACATAAATAAAAAATGTGTCATTTACAGTACCAATAGCTCAAACTTTCCTAATGCGAGACCTTTTGCATTGCAAATGCTTGTTTAGATTGAGCCTAGGTCAGTGCGCATGCACTGCTCTATGCGAGGCTTCTTGTGAGCGCTCAAAACTTCTCCATGTGGGTCGGACTCCTACCACACATCTGATTGGCCTTTGCGTGTGTCTTTCAATAATGAAAGCATGCAAATGGCCAAAGGCGGTGCATGTCCCACCTCTTCTTCAAATGTTCACTCCCACATCGTGTTGCTCTCTGAATCGAGCAGTGGCGTGCAGGCTGGCAGCTGCATTCCTCCCTTGTCGTGGATCAGCAGCCTGCGCTGCATGTTTTCACCCCTCCCACTCTTCTTTGTTTGTTCTTTGTAGCGTGGTCCGGTTTCACTTTAGGGACAGCGGACCGCACTAGCTGAAAGTGACAATGTATCCCGAAAGCCTGACCGTTACTTTCAGTTCATAAATGGCTCGGGAGTAAAGACAGGAAAGAAACCACCCCCGTGCCGGTCCACTTTTCTACCCGTTGTAACCTCTATACTGTCTATAAACACCAATTTCATTACATCTTTCAAAGAGGCACACGTTTTGGGGTTTAAAAGGCTTTCGCATGTTTACATCGTTTTCAACCCATCATGTGTTTTATTAATCTTTTGATGATTCCTCATCTAGTTGTGAGTTCCCTTCTAGTTGTGTTTCTTTCATTGTACCTCCCGCTGTGAATCCCCATTAAGGTTCTCTTGAAATATGGATGGATGTCTGGCAACAGGAGGGGTTGTTACCACTCTCTCGCATATCCTACTAGTTTACGTTCATACTTGCTTCCTCAACTTTATTGTTTTGCCTGTTGTCGGTTCCCTCAGTTGTTCGTGTTATACTTGTCTCTGACTATGCTTTGTATTCTTTGTGGACTACCCATGTCTAAATGTACCTTGGCTTTCCCACCTACTGTATATGACATCACAACACTGCTTCCCAGGTGTAGTGGTATTTGTTTCTTCTTCAGTTCTTGAAAAATATTACTGGTTTGCCAGGGGCTAGTTACAATGAGACTCCAAGTTGCACGGAGATTATTAAGTTATGCTCTATATATCTTGTTTGTAACGCTGCACCATACTGTGGCCCAGAGAGTCCAGCCCAGGTCTTCCACTCTCTCACTGTCTCTCTCAATGACAACTTCTATGAATCTCACACTGACTGACTCTCTCTCTCTCTCTCTCTCTCTCTCTCTCTCTCTCTCTCTCTCTCACTGACTGACTCACTCTCTCACTGTCTGACTCTCTCTCACTAACTGACTCTCTCTCACTGACTGACTTTCTCTCACTGACTCTCTCACTCTGTCTCGCTGACTGACTAACTGACTGACTGACTCTCTCACTGACTGACTGACGGACTCACTCGCTCAATCTCTCTCTCTCTCACTGACTGACTCACTCTCTCACTGTCTGACTCTCTCTCACTAACTGACTCTCTCTCACTGACTGACTTTCTCTCACTGACTCTCTCACTCTGTCTCGCTGACTGACTAACTGACTGACTGACTCTCTCACTGACTGACTGGCGGACTCACTCGCTCAATCTCTCTCTCTCTCACTGACTGACTCACTCTCTCACTGTCTGACTCTCTCACTAACTGACTCTCTCTCACTGACTGACTTTCTCTCACTGACTCTCTCACTCTGTCTCGCTGACTGACTAACTGACTGACTGACTCTCTCACTGACTGACTGACTGACTCACTCGCTCAATCTCTCTCTCTCTCACTGACTGACTGACTCTCTCACTGACTGACTGACTCTCACTGACTCTGACTGACTGACTCTCTCACTGACTCACCTACTCTCTTTCACTGACTGACTGACTCTCTCGTTCTCTCTCTCTCTCTCACTGACTGAATGACTGACTCTCTCACTGACTGACTGACTGACTGAATGTCTGACTCACTTTCTCTCACTGACTGACTCTCTGACTCTCTCTCTCTCACTGACTGACTCTCTGACTCTCGCTCTCACTGACTAATTCTCTCTCACTGACTGACTCACTCACTCTGTCTCACTAACTGACTCTCTCTCTGACTGACTCTCTGACTGACTGACTGACTCACTCACTGACTGACTGACTGACTCTCCGTTTGACTGACTCTTTCACTGACTGACTGACTCTCGAACTGACTGACTAACTGACTTACTGATGTTCTCACTCTCTCGCTAACTGACTGACTGGCTCTCTCACTGGCTCACTGATTGACTGACTGACTCTCTCTATCTCACTGACTGACTTTCTCTCCCACTGACTGACTCTCTCTCACTGACTGACTCTCTCTCCCTCACTGAATGACTACTGACTCTCTAACTCTCTCTCTCTCACTGACTGACTTTCTCTCCCACTGGCTGACTCACTCTCACTGACTGACTCACTCTATCTCACTGACTGACTCTCTGACTCTCTCTATCACTGAGCAAATCTGTCTCACTGACTGACTCTCTCTCTCACTGACTGACTCACTCTGTCTCACTGACTGACTGACTCTCTCACTGACTGACTGACTCTCACTTTACCTCTCACTGACTAACTAACTGACTGACTCTCCCAATCTGTCTGACTGTCTGACTGTCTCTCACTGACTGACTGACTCTCACTGATTTTTTGACTGAATCTCTCACTGAATGACTGATTGACTGACTCTCTGACTGACCGACTCTTTCACTGACTGACTGACTCTCTGAATCTCTTTCTAACTGACTGACTCTCTGACTCTCTCTCTCACACTGACTGACTCTCTGACTCTTGCTCTCAAAGACTAATTCTCTCTCTCACTGACTGACTGATTCACTCTGTCTCACTCACTGACTCTCTCACTGACTGACTGACTCTCACTGTCTCTCGAACTGACTGACTGACTCTCACTGACTGACTCTCTGACTGACTGACTGACTCACTCACTCACTGACTGACTCTCTGACTGACTGACTGACTCTTTCACTGACTGACTGACTCTCTCACTCTCTCTCTCACTGACTGACTAACTGACTGACTGACAATCTCACTCTTTCACTGACTGACTGAATGACTGACTCTCTCACTGACTGACTGATTGACTGACTGACTCTCTCTCTCTCTCTCTCGCTCACTGACTGACTCTCTGACTCTCTCTCTCTCTCTCACACTGACTGACTTTCTCCCCCACTGACTGACTCTCTCTCTCTCACTGACTGCCTCTCTGCCTCTCTCCATCACTGACCAACTCTCTCTCACTGACTGATTCTTTCACTCTCTCTCACTGACTGACTTTCTCTCTCACTGACTGACTGACTCACTCTGTCTCACAGACTGACTGACTCTCTCACTGACTGATTGACTCTCACTCGATCTCTCGCTGACTAATTAACTGACTGACTCTCTCAATCTCTCTGACTGACTCTCACTCTCTCACTGACTGACTGACTCTCACTGATTCTTTGACTGACTCTCTCACTGACTGACTGATTGACTGACTCTCTGACTGACTGACTCTTTCACTGACTGACTGACTCTCTCACTCTCTCTCTCACTGACTGACTAACTGACTCACTGATGCTCTCACTCTCTCACTAACTGACTGACTGACTGACTCTCTCACTGACTGGCTGATTGACTGACTTACTCTCTCTCTCACTGACTGACTGACTGACCCTCTCACTGACTGACTGACTAATTGACTGACTCTCTCATTCTCTCTCTCTCTGACTGAGTGACTGACTCTCTCACGGGAAACATCCTTAACATCTCAGACAGTATATCGCAATGCTGTTACATTGCGGTCGTTACAACGACCGCGATGTAACTAGATGGCGTGCAAACATTACAAATAGTGTAGTTTACTATCCCAACACCTTCCCTACTGTTAAGTGGCCTGGAGTTGAAATAGTAAATTACATTTTTCTAATGTTAGCACGCCATCTAGCGCAAGTCGATGTAAAGACTTGCATTGTAATGGCATAGCGTGGTAACATCACAGTCATTGTAACAACCGCGATATAACGGCACACGTTGTACTGACTCGTGTTGTTACACCATACATCACTCTCTCACTGACTGATTGACTCTCTCACTCTCTGTCACTGACTGACTCTCTCACTCTCTCTCACACTGACTGACTGACTCTCTCAATCTTTCTCTCACTGACTGAATGACTCTCATTGACCTTCTGACTGACTGCCTGACTCTCTCACTCTCTCTCACTGACTGACTAAGTGACTCACTGACTGACTCACTCACTCACTGATTGACTGACCGACTCTCTCACTGGCTCTTGCTCTGACTGACTCTCTCACTGTCTGACTGACTGACCTACTCTTTCACTGACTGACTGCCTATCTCACTGACTGACTCTCTCACTGACTGACTGACTGCCTGACTGACTTTCTCACTCTCTCTCTCACTGACTGACTGACAGACTGACTCTCTCAGTCTCTCTCTCACTGACTGACTGACTCACTCTCTCAATCTCTTTCTCACTGACTGGCTGACTCTCTCAATGACTGACTGGCTCTCTCACTGACTCTCAGACTGACTGACTGACTCTCTCTCTCTCTCTCTGACTGACTGACTGACTGACTCTCTCACTGACTGACTGACTAACTCTCTCACTGACTGATTGACTCAATGGCTAACTGACTGACTCTCTCACTGACTGACCTACTGACTGACTCTCTCACTCTCTCTCTCACTGATGGACTGACTCTCTGACTCTCTTTCTCACTGACTGACTGACTCTCTCTGAATGACTGACCGACTGTCTGACTCTCTTTCTCACTGACTGACTCTCTGACTCTCTCTCTCACTGACTGACTCTCTGACTCTTTCTCACTGACTAACTCTCTCTCACTCACGGACTGACACTTTCACTCTCGCTCACTGACTGACTCTGGATTCTCTCACTCTGTCCCACTGAATGGCTGACTGACTCTCTCACTGACTGACTCTCTCACTGCCTGACTGACTTACTGACTGACTGACTGATTGACTCTCTCACTGACTGACTGACTCTCTCACTCTCTCTCTCACTGGCTAAATAACTGACTGACTGACTCTCACTCTCTCTCACTAACTGACTGACTGACTCTCTTGCTGACTGACTGACTCTTTCACTGACTGAATGACTGACTCACTGACTGACTGACTCTCTCACTGACTGACTGACTAACTCTCTGACTCTCCCACTCTCTCTCTCACTGACTGACTGACTAACTCTCTCCCACTCTCTCTCACTCTCTCCTTCTCTGATTGAGTCTCTCACTCTCTCACTGACTGACTGATTGACTGACTAACTTTCACCCTCTCTCTGACTGACTGACTCTCTCACTGACTGAACGACTCTCTCGCTCTCACTGACTGACTGACTCTCTCACTCTCTCTCACTGACTGACTGACTGACTCACTGAATGGCTGAATCTCTCACTGACTGATTGACTCTCTCTCTCTCACTCTCTCTCTCACTGACTGACTCCCTGAATGCCTGACTGACTCACTGACTGACTCTCTCACTGACTCATTGATTCTCTCTCTCTCTCTCTCTCTCTCTCTCTCTCTCTCTCTCTCTCTCTCTCTCTCTCTCTCATTAACTGACTGACTCTCTCAATCGTTCTCCCACTGACTGACTGACTCTCTCACTCTCTCACTGACTGACTGACTCTCACTGACTCTCTGACTGATTGACTGACCTTCTCACCCTCTCTCTCACTGACTGACTAAGTGACTCTCTCTCTGACTGACTGACTCAGTCACTGATTGACTGACTTACTCTCTCACTGACTGACTGACTGACTGACTGACTCTCTCACTCTATCTCCTACTGACTGAATGACCTACTCTCTCACTGACTTACTGACTGACTGACTCTCTCTCACTGACTGACTGACTCTCACTCTCTCACTAACTGACTGACTGACTCTCTCACTGACTAACTGACTGACTCACTGACTGACTCTCTCACTGACTGACTGACTCTCCCACTCTCTCTCTCACTGACTGAGTGAATGACTAACACTCTCACTCTCTCTCTCACTGACTGACTGACACTCTCAATCTCTCTCTTACTGACTGACTCTCGCACTCTCTCATTGACTGTCTGATTTACTTACTGACTCTCACTGACTCTCTGACTGACTGACTGACTCTCTCACTGACTGACTGACTGACTCACTGACTGGCTGACTCTCGCACTGACTGACTGCGTCTCTCACTCTCTTTCCCACTGACTGACTCTCTCTCACTGACTGACTGACTGACTGACTCTCTGACTGACTGACTGACTGACTCTCACAGACTGACTGACTCTCTCACTGACTGACAGATTGACTGACTCACTCTCTCACTGTCTCTCTCTGACTTACACTCTCACTCTCTCACTGTCTGACTCTCTCTTTCTCCCTGACTGACTGACTCACTCTCTCTCACTGAATTACTCTCTCTCCCTCACTGACTGACTCTCTCAATCTCTCTCACAGACAGACTGACTCTCTCACTGACTGACAGTCTGACTGAATCTCTCACTCTCTCTCTCACTGACTGACTGACTGTCTCTCTGACTCTATCTCTCACTGACTGACTGAGTGACTGACTCTCTGACTGACTGGCTGACTGACTGACTCTCTCTCTCTCTCACTGACTAACTAACTAACTGACTCTCTCACTGACTGACTGACTAACTAACCTCCTGATATTTATGGCACCATAACAAAAAAAAACATAACAGGTAACCATTGGGTCATGCAGATAGATGTTGCCAGCATTGAAAGGACAAAACAAACCTCAAGACATTATTTAATGTTAATCCTTTTTTAATATGTTCGTTCATTTGTACATCCTGCTTTCTTGGTCATATATAAAGTAACAAAAATGCTTCTGATACTTCTTTATTCATAACCTTTCAGCATGCAGCAGACTTCTGTACAGCACAGCTTAAAAACATAGGCAAAGTCATTACCTCTGGCTAAACATTTATAAGGTCTCAAAGGAGAGACCTTTTGGCTATGCCAATGCTTGTTTAAATAGGTTTCACTATAGACCCTTTCCAGGAAAAGGGGTAAAGGCTGCACGTGGCTATCCAACTAAACAAGGGAGAATAAACTGTGGCCCACCAATCACTGTTCGTCTTAATTATTACTGCTGGGATGTTATGGGGTATGTTTCAAAGGTTGGTCGGGATAGTCAAAGCATTAAATACACATAGATAGAGATGTATGTAGAGCAAAAAAGAGTAATGAAAAACAGATCACCACATATTCAAAATAAGTTTAAAAAAAAAATTTAATTTCCAAATATTACGCGCATAAAACAAAATTAACATTCAAAGCATTTCTGGGTAATTATGCATTACATATTTGTAGTGCTCATAGGTGTAAGAAACAAAGGGATTCTGGGGTTGTGGTAGTGAGTGACAGGGTAAAGGTGTTTGTGACATGAAATACAATACACAATATATTCAAATAGACCTTCCCAGCCGATGTACGGTCAGTAAGTTCCTTTATATACATTGCTCAAGGGTACATTTGCATTTAATACGTTTAGTTCAATGAGCATGTAGAAGTTTGGGTAGGACGGTCTATGTTTCGACCCCAGTGGAGATGAGGGTTAGTGGTTGCCTCACAGCGGGGTCTTCATCAGGACAGTAGAGCACCTACAGGTGACAGATAAAATTCAGTCACTGATAGTACTATGCTTGGATGTGGCAAACTGTTAAGGTAGGTAGATGTAACTGGTACCTACTTGTGTGTATAAGGAAAGACAGACAATGTTCGATCCTGGGTGGGCTGTCACGGCACTCCGGGCTCACTAAAAATGAAGAGACATACTGAGTGAGGGTGCATGTCAAAAATGGATTAACCAAGGTTAGGGAAAATCCAAGGGGTGGTTTACTCACATAGATTGAAAGACTGACATAGGGAAACGATCTTCCCAAAGTGGACATTGATTATTCCAGAAAAAGGGTCTGTAAGAAGAAGGGATATCAACTTAAGTGGAAACGTTCAACTTTGTCAAAGATTGCGCTGGCGCTGTTAAAAAGGTACGGCATGTTGAGAACATGGAGGAAACTGCTAATCCTGAAAATCTATCTTTTGTCATATGCGGGAGAATTGAATGTAAAACTGAAGCCTAACACAGCCTAAAGCATTTAAAGAACGGTAAAAAGGGTTGGTATTGGGTCGCGATGTGTGCAGGGGAAAAAAATGAATTGCGGGCGGCCGGTAAATACCGGCAATCTTCGTGAGAGCACAGCACCGGCAGAAAGATTAAGCCGACTCACGTGTAGAAATATAAGCCTGGGTGCCAGTATTATACAGTGTTTTGGAAAAGGCCTTATAGATGTTTGAACGCGCTAAAGCTGATAACGTCCGTGGTTGCGTTATTGGGTGTCTGGTGCGGGCGATGAGTTGAGCCTGCATCCGTGTGGAAAAAAGCAAAACTGCATGACAGAGAGGACATAATTAAACTAGGTTAATACCTCTACGGGGTCTACATTAACGATCATAAAGATTGTGAATTTAAATAAGAGGCACGAAAAAAGGCCATTGCGGAAACACCGTGATAGGAGAAAAATCCGCATGGTAGTATGCGAAGTTGTTGTGCCCCCTCTGGGCATTTACATGTTCACTGTGGCTGGGTAGCTCAAGGAATGCGCTGTCATCAGTTAACTCACGTTAGTTATAGGAAAAGGCTGACGTGCGAGCACCGTGCGGTGCAGCCACTGAATGGTTTCCGTGGGCTCGCCCTGATAACCACCAATGGCTGGTCGGGGGGCGTGGTTAAAACAATCGGTTGTGCCTGGAAAACATGTATTGTTCTGCAGAAATGTACGTGTTGGTTCAGATAAGAAATAAAGAGGACTTAAAATTACCCGAATGGGTATATTAAGTCGATTCCTTTATGAAGGTTGCAGTGATCGGTTTTATCAAGGCAGTGTGACTGTTTAAAAAAACGTCTCTGTACTTTTGAACCTCAACAGAAATTCATAATGTCCGGTATGCTAAAGTAGTACATATGATTATATAAATATATTTGTTAGGTTGTGTACAGGTTGTAATCATGTGGTTCATATTTTGACATGAATGTAATTACATAGGCGACATAATCGTATAGATGTTCAGATATACAAGCAAGCATGAATATAGAATAGTACCACAACCTGATATTGTCAGTTCGTTAATAAAGAGAAATAATACAATAATGATGCCGATCATAGTGTTCACACAATACATGACATAATGTATGTTAGCGCAATGCGACATGGGTTCTCCTATCCATTGTCTGATTGTTAGTACAAGATGGTTAAATAATCTCATAGACTAAGAATAATTCGATGTCATTAAGCATGTCCTTTACAGTGTGTAAATACAAGACATTAGTTATCATATTTGGACATGGCTTGTTAAACATGTGGTAACTCTACATATGGCTAACCTATATTGGATGGAATTCAGGGGAGGCAACACTATTCTGCATGGAGGCCAGCCATTTGGGCGTATGTGGCATCTTGTTCATTGAGCCCATTAATCACAGTACCAAGTCTATGCATCCATTTGCATTCTCTGATATTAAGGATTTGGCATAGGTCTCCTCCGCATTGTCCAAGAGTCACTTTCTCTAGTACTATCCATTTGATGGATTCAGGGGTGTGTGAGGCAGTACTGAAATGGTTCACGAGTGGGGCTCCTGTTGTCTTGCAGGGGACTCTACTGCAATATTGTAGGATTCTGATCTTGACTTTTTGTTGTGTTTGACCCACATATAGCTTGTTGCATGGGCATTGGATGGCGTAGATTATGTTTGCAGTATTGCAGTTTGTGTGTAACTTCAGGATAATGGTGTGGTCCTTGTATTCAAAAGTCTTGGTCTCTATGCACATAGAGCAAGCCTCACATTTTGTTCACTTGTAGTGGCCTACTACCTCTGGTAGATTCCACATGGTTTGGATGGTCTGGTTAGGTGATGTATCTAATACTGAGCGGACCACTTGATCTTTAATGTTCTTAGCTTTTTTGAAAGCATGCATGGGAGGTTCTTGTATATCTATGATGTCAGATACTAGTCCCCAGTGTCCATTTATTATCTGTTTGATCTTTTTGCTCTTGGTGCAGTAGGTTGTGACACATATCATTTTATCCAAAGTGGTGGTACGTAGTTTAGGAGTGAGTAGGGTTTCTCTGTCATTGTACCATGCTCTCTTCCTCGCTCTCTTGACCAACCGCTTCGGATATCCCCTTTCCATGAGACGGTTGATGAGGTCCTCTGATTCTCTGAAAAAATCTTCTTTAAGTGAGCAGTTTCTCCTGATCTGGAGAAACTGCCCAAATGGAAGGTTATCACGGAGTCCTCTTGTGTGGTGGCTGGTATAACGCAGCAGGGTATTCCGTTCAAATGGCTTTCTATAGAGGGTTGTGTAGAGGGGATCCTCCTTGGCCTTAATACTGATGTCAAGAAAATCAATGGTGGGTTTATCATAGTGCATCGTGAACTTAATATCGTCGGATCAAGTGTTCAGCCAAGCAAAAAACTGGAAAAGAATATTTTCTTCTCCTGTCCAGATTAGGAGGACATCATCTATATATCTTCTCCACTCAGTGATGTTGTTCCTGAATGGGTTATCGGATGATAGGATATTCGTTGTTTCCTAAAGAGTATCGCTAAGTCTGGGGCAAAGGCAGCTCCTATTGCTACACCTTTGCTCTGTAAAAAGAATTCATTTTGAAAGATAAAACGTTTTTAGTCATTGCCACCTCCAATAGGTTGATTATTAATTCGGTAGGGACATTGTTGGGTTTAGGTCTTCTCTCAAGGGCTCTTGCCATGGATTCCAATTCTGGAGCTTGTTGGATACTTGTATAAAGCGAGACAATGTCCATAGTTACCAACAGTTGTTTGCCCTCTTCAAAATTCATGTTGTCCACTAAGATGACTACTTGCATGGTGTCACGTAGGTAGGTTCTGGTTGAATCTGCCAGGGGTTTTAAAAAGAAGTCAACGTATTTGCAGACAGGTTCCAACAGTGAACCACAGCCAGATATAATTGGTCATCCTAGTGGTTTGAGTGGGCCCTTGTGCACCTTGGGTAAGGTGTAGATGGTGGGTGTGCAGGGTTGATTTACATTAAGAAACTCATATTCTTTTTGTGATAGTAAACCCAGTTCCTTTCCTCTATCAGTGATGTTTGTAATGTTTCTGTGGTTTTCTTTGGTGGGGTCCATGTTGATATTAGTGTAACTGATCCCATCTCTCAGTTGTGAGTAGATCTCTGCTTTATAATCATCAACATTCTGCATCACAATTGCTCCCCCTTTATCTGCCGGTTTGATAACAATAGTTCTGATATTCTGCAAATTGTTAAGGGCCCGTTGTTCACTTTGTGTGATGTTGTATTTAACGTAAGGTTTTTTGTCACACAATTTCATGACGTCCCGTAGTACCAGGCTCTCATACGTCAATATCCTGTGGGACACAGAATGTGCTGGAGGCATGAACGTTGACAGGTAGTCGCATCCCAGTATATGATGTTGATGAAATAGGTAGCGAATGTTTGAAGAAATGTCTTAGGCGGATCTTTCTAAAGAACCTTTGTACTTCAGCCTTTATGTTTAAGCGGTTCACGTGTGATGTGGGCACAAAGGACAGGTCCTTCCTCAGAATGCTGGTTTCTTCAGGTGAGAGTGTGTGGGAAGACAAGTTGATCATTGGATTCTTCTCAGTTACCAGCGGTATGTTCTCCTCCTGGTATTGATCTCCCCATGGTGCTCTGGTTGAAATCGTACTTGTTTGGAATGCTGTCCCTGTTGGCGTCCGGTGTCCCAATTCTGCTGGTTCTGGCCGCATCATGGTTGTCTGTTCCAGGATCCTCCTCGGCCTCTTGGTGGTCACCAGTTGTTTTCCTCTAAAAAAGGAGGTAGTCCAGTTTGGCGATCTTGTGGTGGTTGGTACCATGAGTCCTGGTACTGGTAGCCACTGCTCGAGCTGGCTTGTTCACTATCTCTTCCTGTACTGTATGAAGAATCTGAGAAGTTGGTGGCTCTCCTGACACCTCTGTACCCCCCTCTTCCTCTATTGAAGAACCAGCCCTGTTGATCCTATTTGTAGTAGTCTTCTTGTAAGTAGGGGTATGTTTTCTTCTTGTCTTAGTAGCGTACATCCTTCGCCAACTTATCTAATTTCAAAATCCTTCAATGTCTTCTCAAGTTGTTCTAATGTCTCCTTTGCGTTGACAATGGCGAAATCCCTGCTTATCTCTTGCCTGAGATCACTTATTTCTTTAATGAGTTTGTCAACTTGTTCTAGTGCTGTCTCCACCCCTAGCACCATCCAGTGGCACGAGCAATTATTTGCCACGAAGCTGAAACCTTCCTTAAACTTAGGGTTGTCTATGAAGATCGCAGGTTCATTGCGCACTTGAATGCCAGTGGGTATGATGTTCTCCTGGGGATATTTGGTAAGCAGGTGTCCATGTAGTCTGGTGCGTACCAGTTTCTTTTCTAACCGCTAAACTTTGTTTATTTTCTCATTTAGTGAGAAGTCAATTCTCGGGGTATTGGATGATAGATACCGTTCGTTAAATGCTTTAGGCGGTGCTAGGCTTCACTTTTACATTCAATTCTCCCGCATATGACATATGATAGCTTTTTAGGATAAGCAGTTTTCTCCATGTTCTTAACATGCCGCACCTTTGACAAAGTTGAATGTTTCCACCTAAGTTGATATCCCTTCTTCTTACAGACCCTTTTTCTGGATTAATCAATGTCCACTTTTGGGAGATTGTTTCCCCATGTCAGTCTTTCAATCTATGTGAGTAAACCACCCCTTGGATTTTCCCTAACATTGGTTAATCCATTTTTGACATGCACCCTCACTCAGTATGTCTCTTCATTTTTAGTAAGCCCGGAGCGCCGTGACAGCCCACCCAAGATCGAACATTGTCTCTCTTTCCTTATACATACAAGTAGGTACCAGTTACATCTACCTACATTAACAGTTTGCCACATCCAAGCATAGTACTATCAGAGACTGAATTTTATCTGTCACCTATTGGTGCTCTACTGTCCTGATGAAGAACCCACTGTGAGGCAACCACTAACCCTCATCTCCACTGGGGTCGAAACATAGACCGTCCTACTTAAACTTCTACATGCTCATTGAACTAAACATATTAAATGCAAACGTACCTTGAGCAATGTATATATAGGAACTTACTGACCGTACATAGGCTGTGAAGGTCTATTTGTATATATTGTGTATCGTATTTCATGTCACAAACACCTTTACCCTATCCCTCACCTGTCAACTCACTACCACTACCCCAGAATCCCTTCTTTTCTTACACCCATGAGCACTACACATATGTAATGCATAACTACGCAGGAATGCTTTGAATGTTAATTGCATTATATGCTGGTAATATTTGGAAACTAAATTTCCATTTTTTTTAAAACGTATTTTGAATATGTGGTGATCTGTTTTTCATTATTCTTTTTTGCTCTACATACATCTCTATCTATGTGTATTTAATGCTTTGACTATCCCGACCAACCTTTGAAACGTACTGAATTATTGCCCCTGCCCGGGCAGTTTTTACTTGGGCATAAGCCTGTAAAAATTCACCACAGGGATGTTATCGGGGCCAGCGGCTCGGGAGAGCTTTACTCTCTCGATAACAGCCTTTACTTCCTTTATTGATAACCATGTAATGGGAAGTTTTCGCCCAATAATTTATGGGGTCAATCAGAGCCGGAGTGTGCCCTGTATAGGTCTGTCAAATAAGTAGCCCACTGAGCTTTCAGGATCATACAAACCAGTGTGCCCCTACTTTGACCACTAAACTCATTGACCTTTACCCAAGACTTATGGTGATCCTTGGGGAGGATAATTTCTTGCATCTCATGTCACAAACAATATTGTCACAAGTGTCAGGGGGATCTTTGCTGTTCCACCATATTTTATCCAGATTGACTTACAGCACTAAATAGGTCACACGTGCATGCACCCTAGACGCACATAGGTCTTAAGAAGAAGTGACCATCTGAAGATCCTCTTGGCTGAGCTACTTATGCCCATAAAACTGCTTTGTGACATGTGTTGACACAGAGCACCCTGCACTTCATATTCATCAACAGTGCATGTTCTACAGATGGCTTTAAGCCGCTGATTTGGCTATATTTCCAGCGCCCTGATAAAGGTATTGTATATTCATGTGCCACTTCCGAAACACGGAACAACGCTTTTCTGCTTTTCGAAACACGTCTGAATAATGATTTGAAAGACTGGGTATATATCAAATTCTGTTCTAGTGTGTTTGTGTATTTTCCTTGTGTCAATATTGTTTGTTGTTCATTGTTCATTTGTCTTGGCAATGTGTTACATCTTTTGTAATGTTTTATTAACCTATGCACAATATGTTTATTGTTCATTGTAATGTTGGTGGGGCTCCTCTACATTCGATATGTTAAGTATTTATTCTTCAGAGTTTGTTGGTGTATATTTTTTATATAATGAACTGTATTTGCATTCCATAAAAGAAAAACTTGATTCATAAAAATGATATATTTTTTAATAAAAATTGAAAACCATTGGTCTGTTGGTCAATTGTAATTTTGCCATGGACATAATGCCTTATAGTAAGTAATTCGTTTTGGAGAAGTGCTTGTTGTTATATATTTTGTTTCTTTTTGCCTACACATGGCGCATGGGACCGAACAATCCATTCTGAGTCCTTGCCCCCAGTGTACGGTAGAACCTTGTGGTAAATTTAGAAGGATTCAAACAATGATACTTTTTCCCCACAAGCATATTGCATTTAGAAATATAAACAGATCCTTCCGAATTTAATTGACAATAAAGTTTCCCTGAAATTACACTATGGGCCCCCAAGACTCTGTAACTGTTACTGCAGTGGGTGGCTAGGTGATCGTGGTTCCATCCACATTGTTTTTAAGATATTGCAGTTCATGTCTTTCAAAAAATTTGATTGGTCCTCTTGATTTGTCGTTATTGACAGCAGCATTTCCAAGATCCCATGTAGATTGGTCTGCATGAGTAGCATTACGTCTAACAAAGATGACAAAGTGGTAGACTGAATTGCTATGGAACTCCCCTGGGATCCAAGTGTGGGGTTTGGTTCTCCAACCAGCGGATCCTTGTATGATGATAAAAATAAGTTGATTCTGTTGATCTTTTCTGCAAATCCGCTGGGAAAGCACAGAATCATCAGAACAGGAGGATGATAATGAGATATCTAACCGGGAGAGAAAGACAGTCTTAGACCCCTGCTTGTGGCCACACTTATAGCCAGAGAAGGAGACACAGAAAGGTTAGCTATTCGCGCTTCATCCAATTCTACGTACAATACGCCTGTTACCAGATCCAACATACTGGGCTGCTCATGGGGTATCTGGGGTATCTTAACCGCCTCCTCCTGTGTTGGTTGGACTCCATTATCAAAATATTTATGGACAAAGTTCTACACTGAGGTAACATTGGGCGAGCGCGGGCATTCCCCATTTTGATAGAGCACTTTGATCGGATTGATCAGACATCTTTTTCCCTCCTGTTTTTCTCCTTGTAAAAACTCTCCCATGCAATCTGCTTTTTGGAGCGCTAAGGAGATCTCTCTTACAGCGGAGCACTGGAGGTGATGGACGCAAGTTGAACTTACCTCCTTTTTAAAAAAAACTTTTTTATTGAAAACAAGGTATGACACATGAGTACTCAATATAGAAGTGACAGCACACAATTGTACATAGTTAGATCCAACTGCTAATGTCCTCTCTTGATATTGGAGGTTCACATATCTCCCCCCGTGGACATTCCATTTCCGCCACATTCATGTCCATTTATTCGGGCGTCTCCTGGCTTTGTATATGGACCTTTCCATGACCATACACCAGTCCATATCATTGCCCCACTCTGTTGTGTTTGGTGTGTACCGAACCCTCCACGTCCTTGCAATGTTCCTTTTTGCCACCATCAGCCCTAAGATGAACATGTACGCTCCCCGGAGTTTAACTCAGTAGGGCCCTATATATTCAGGAGCGCCATTTTAATATTGCAATTAATCTGCTGCCTCAACGCTTCCTCCATCTGGCACACCACCACCTCCCAGTATCCCTGAATCAGTGCACACTCCCAGAGTGTATGAAAAAAGGTTCCCTCCTGCCCACATTGTCCCACACAGCCTGCATCTGAGCTATATCCCATGCTAATCATCAGGGGCCAGACAGGTAGGATCTATGGAGAAGCTTTAACTGCACCAGGCGAAGCCTGGAGGAAATGGCGACCTCCTGAGGAGAGGCCACCACCGACAGCCACTCTTGTCATCCAGTCTTGCCACATCATGGTGCCATCTAATCCTCAATCGGGTCAGGGGATCTGCCATGTTTTTGATCAGCTTTTTATAGATAAGTAATATGGCCTTCTCTGGTAGGTCGCCATCCAATATTCTGTCTTCGAGCGGGGAGGGTTCGGGGAGAGCACTACCCTTCAATAGGACCGCAAGCAGGGCGTGTATAATTTGTAGATAACTAAAGTATTCAGACTGGGCCAACTTGTATTCTTGTTGAAGCCGGAAAAAAGGGATCACGTCACCCGACTTCCACAAATCTCCGACCTTGGATATACCTATGAGGTTGCAGCGATCGAAGCCCTTCAAGTGAATCAGTCTGCCCAATTGCTCACTATGCCAGAGTGGTGTGGCCTGTGTATGTATTCCCTCCCATCCCAAGCTTTTAGTAGCCACTTTCCACACATGTGATGCATGCCCAGTCGGACCAGTCAGAGCAGGCTTCAAAGCCCGCCCATATAGGCCCCCCTCTAAGCTACCACCCGGGAGGAGCCATCTGTCAATCTGAAAGCCCGGGTCACCCTGGGGCTGGTACATACATTGATTGATTGATTGCTGCAAGTTGAGATGCCCAGTAGTACTTCCGTATATCCGGTAGTTCGATGCTCTCATCGAACCACCCTAAAGTGAGTTTGTGTGTTGCAATACAAGGTGGTTTTCCCTCCCACAGTAAGTCCTGCACAATACAGTCAAGTTCCTTAAAGTACGAGGAGCCGACAGGAGAGCGGAGTATTTTGTAGTGCATACAAGAATCTGAGAAGGGACATCTTTTTAAATAGGGCAGCGTGCTCCAAGAGCGACAGTGGAAGTGATTTCCAGTGTAGCACATCTGATTTAAGATGCAGCAGAGGCGGAAGAAGATTACAGTCAAAGAATCTGGATGGATCTTTAGAAACACAGATTCCCAGGTATTTGAAGCCATCAATGGCTTCCGTCAATTAATAGCCCAGAGGGAATAAAAGCAGCTTGCCATAGAGGGCTTCAAGCACCGATTTAGACCAATTTGTGGAATAACCAGCAAACCCACAAAACACCTGAAATATGTCCAGGATCACATTGAGGGATACAGCCGGGGAGGCCAGATAGAGCAAAATATTGTCCACATACAACTAAATACGGCCCTCCCATCCGCACCTCCATGTAGGACACCTTATGATGGGGTCCAGTGGACCCAAGTTGCCAGAGGCTCAAGGGCCAAGGCAAAGAGAAGCGGAGACAAGGGTCAGCCCAGCCTCGTGCCCCTGCCAAGACTGAAAATGGGAGACTTCCTTTTATTGACTACTACTTGGACGAGCTGCTGTTGGTATAGAAACCGAACCCAGCTGGTAAATTCGGGGCAAAACTCAATTTATGAAAAACTGCAAACATTGTAGGGCCATTCGATAGTGTTGAATGCTGAGGCAGCATCGAGGGATACCACAACAGCGTCTTTCCTGATTGTGTTGACACGGCACAGCACTCCGTGGAGCCTGCGCAAGTTAAGGGAAGTATTTCTAGTAGGCATGAATCCTGATTGGTCCAGATGGACCATGCGGGGGGGACCCTAATCAGTCGGGAGGCAAGCACCTTTGCAAGGATTTTTGCTTCACAGTTAAGCAATAAGATGGGTCTGTAGGATGAACACTTGTTGGCCGGTTTGCCCGCTTTGTGAATGACAACAATATCGGCAAAGTCTCTGGTGCTCGGGCAGGATACCCCACTTCTTACTTTCCAGAAACATTTCGGCAAGGTAGGGTGCTGTCTTGCCTGCGGTGAGCTTAAATAACTCAATGGGTAAGCCATTGGGGCCCGATGACTTCCCCCCACATGGGTCATGGATGGCCTTTTTGACCTCCACAACTGTGATATCTAGGTTGTGGTCAGAATGCTCCTCTTCTGTGAGTGACAGCATGGAAATATTGCATAGTAGCGAGGAAGCCTCTTCCTCCGTGTGCAGTGTGTGGGATGTATAAAGTGCCTGATAGTATTCATCAAATGCATCCGCTATGTCCTGGGGTGCAGTGAAGTGGGATTGAGTCAGTTTCTATCTCGATCACAACGCAATGAGCCTGATCCCTGTAATCGAGTCATGCGGGCAATTTGCCAGCCTTATCGCCAGCATCATAGATTCTGCTAAGCGTGGCCCTATAGTGAGCTTTAGTGGCCTCTGTTGACAGGTCGGTAAATTCCTTGATTTTAATTTGCAGTTTCTTTCGTGCCACCGCATAGTCCTGTGCTTGAAGTGCGTTCTCTAAGTCTAAGATTTACCCCTCTAAGAGAGTCATATCTGCATCCTTCTCTCTATGCTG
This sequence comes from Lissotriton vulgaris, assembly GCF_964263255.1. NCBI lineage: Eukaryota > Metazoa > Chordata > Amphibia > Caudata > Salamandridae > Lissotriton > Lissotriton vulgaris. Next base: position 1,186,074,199 of record NC_141689.1, read on the forward strand.
CCCCGTGATCTGGGCCACGCCAGAGCCACCCCATATAACAACCTTGTAGGCCTCCCAAAGCATTATCATCAAGTCTACCAACCTTTTGTTTTCCTGAAAATAAAGGTCTGACTCACTTAAGACCTTGTCTCTGATTTGGGGAGTCATGAGGTACCCGGAGTTTAATGGGGCTGTGAGGCCGACCATGGGCTCTCCCACTTCCAGATGACAAAGAAGGGGTGAGTGATCAGAAATTCCCCTGGCCAGATGCTGTATTTCTTTGACAGTGTGAAATTGGTGAACTGGCGTCAGCAAGTAGTCTATACGGGATACTTCGATGTGAGCCCGAGTAGTAGGTGTATTGCTGCTCTGTCGGATGTAGACCCTTCCAGACATCTACCTGGTCTATCGTACCCAGAAAGCTATGGATCCACGTGCGAGAGGGCCGCAAGGTCCTCTGGGGCCAGCGTTCAAGGGAGTCCGAGACAATAGAGTTGAAATCACCCCAGTCAACACTCTGCTGTCCGGCAAGCCCAAAAGGAGATCCAAGGTCTCTGAAGGCCTGGGTGTGCATTCATGGCGGCATGTAGACAGAAAGGAGATCGAGTATGTGCATCTCCCAGGTCCCGGAGGCTGCAACGAATCTCATAGGGAATGACTTCCGAATCAGTATCCCCACTCTCCTGGAGCCAGAACCAAAGGCCGAGTGCTCCACTAGATGGAAACCCCCCTGTGACAAGGCCTTGCATGCATTTCCAAGCAAGTGGGTCTCCTGTAGGGGGACTATGTCGGGGGGTACCCTTTTAAAAATTGGAGCACTATGCCCCGCTTGATCTTATCTCCCAGCCCATTGATGTGCCACAACAGCAGTTTGAGCCCAGGTCTATTCATCCTGTGCATCACGCCATATTTTGTGTTCACTCAATCGCAGGGGAACCACCTGTGAGCGACCCCACAAGGAGACACGCCAGGAGACCATTTCCCCTTCACTAATATGGATACCAAAAGCATGTATCCAGTAACTGCCCTGTCGCTGAGCCAATCAAATATGTCTTACCCACAAAACAAAATAACAACGAAAGCCCCAAAACCCCGAAAACATAAAACTGGACCCCTTCCTGCCTCCCTGCATGGTGGTGTCAGAACCTCCCACCCACCCGAACTTGACGAGTGCCTATTGCCGACCCCTTAAACTTGTGGGTGCGTGTGTCCAACCAGGCACCTATTCCAGAGACTAAGACAACTGGCAAAAGTATAAGCTGATCAAAAATAAGCATTAGCCATATCATTCAGTGTCAAAATGTTGGTGTGTCCATCGTGAAGCAGTGCCAGGACCACTGGACAATAATGAAAGCAGCGACTATGAGGGTCTAGACCCCAACCCAGTCTTTTGGCAATCAGATAGTTCCCTCACTCTTGAAAAAGTAACTTACAGATCAGTTATTCAGACCATCCCGTTGCCGCCTCCAGCTCATGGGGCAGGGTGCCTCCGCTTGATTCCTGCGAGCACCTCTCAACTCCCTTCCCCCTGGCACTGTTGTTTTTCCGGCCCATTGTGAGTAATCCATTCAACCAGTACCAAGTCTCTTCAGGGGTGATGAAGAACCAGGCCTTTCTGTCCAACTCCACCCTCAGTCTGGCCCGAAAAAACATGGCGTATTTCAGTTCCCTCTCGCGAAGTGCCTTTTTTACGTCTAGGAAGCTGCGTCATTGTCGAAGTCCGGGAAAAAGGCGACTTGACTGTTTTGGAAATCCAATGGGGGAGCAGTTTGGGCTGCCTGCAGGATCATGTCCCTATCTCTGAAATTGAAAGTCTTGGCTAGTAAGGGCCGCGGGGGCCCCAGGTTTCGGTCTGCCGCCCGGCACACAGTGGGCTCTTTCAATGGAGAAAATGCTGGAAAGTCCGCTTGGTTTGAGATAGGTGGTGACCAGTTCTTACACGAACAAGTCCGCAGTCAGCCCTTCTGCTTAGAGCGTCCTTCGTAATCATCCAGTTGCACTTCTAGCTTGGTGATGTGGGTCTGGAGGTTGTACATTTTGCACTGTAGTTCAGAAGTGTCTTTGACCAAGGAGCTTGATTTGATCTCTACCTCCTTTAGGTGCGTGTTCATTGAGTGCATATCTTCCCGGATGAGGGATAAACTTACCTCCTTCTTGAACTCACCCCAACTGCTGCTGCCACCACCGCCTCCTCACTGTTTAGCCCAAGGATTTCCTTACACCCCTTCAAAGACCATTCAAGGGCCAATCTAGCCCCCCCTTCCCGTTCACAATGGTAGAGGGGTTGTCACCTTCATCCAAGTAAGGGGGTAAGTACCGAGGAATTGATGGTCAGATCTAGAAGGAGAATTTCATCTCAGGTCCCGGGGCACTTTACTCCATGTACCCCCCTGGGTTCTAAATGGTAAGTGGTTCAAATATTAACAACCTAAGGGGCAACCTCACACCCTCATCGCACTGCTTCACCCCGAATGGTAGGACGATTAAATCTCCTCGAGGATCGGGGCTAGCCCAGTACATTCACTCAGAACTCCTTAGTGAGGAGTCCCCCGGATTAGAACGCTGTCTCTGTGCCATATGGACGTGAAGCCATATCGCGCCTGTTTTGGGACTCTGGGGACATCCACTAGCGTCCACTGAAGCACTTCAATGACCAGCACTGAAGAACCACCAAGCCGGGTGAAACCCCCGCTGGCTGTAAAACACTAAAGCACGATGTTGGGGCAGCCTGGGGCAGAAGGGGCCCGTTAGCAGAAACAGCAACAGGAGCGGCAGAGGCGCGGTCCGGACGGGCAGAACGACAGTGGGCAAAAAGGAGGTAGGTCTAGAAGAATTGTGTAGATGTAGATTGGTTGTGGGGATATATAGGACATGTAGGTTCACCAAGAAACCGAGGAACCCAGAGCCAATAACTGAGCACTGTGGTGCACTGTTTTTTTATTGTGTACCAGGTATATAGCAATTCATTTGGAAAAATAGAAACTGTGAAAAATTGTTATGAAAGACACCTATGTATTTCCAAAATGGGAACAAAATATAGAGTTTAGAAACAGTAGCTATTTGCACATCTCCAAAATCGTGTGTACCCATACTAGCATGTGAATTATAGGACATTTTTTCAAATTGACTTCTTTTTTACACATTGTCTTACATTTGGAATGCAGAAATGCATTGAAAGTCAATAGGTAATAACAGTTGCTCTACAATTTGGTGTTCCCCTAAGTCTCCCTTTAAAAATGGTACCTCACTTGTGTGAGTAGGTCTAGTACCAGTGACAGGAAATGTCCCAAAACTCAACGTGAACACTCCATATTTTTACAGTGAAAACAGACCCTAGCATTGCTAAGTGCCTACCTGTGAATTTTGAACCCTAGCAAAGTCGGCACCTAGGGAAACCTATATATTTTTAAAAACTAGACACCAGGGGAATTCAGGATGGGGTGACGTTAGGGGCTCTCACCAGGTTCTGTTACCCAGAATCCCTTGCAAACCTCAAACTTTGTAAAAAATATAAAACACATTTTCCTCAATTTTCTGTAATGGAAAGTTCAGGAATTTGCATGGATCCACGAAATTCTACCAACCCTGCATTCCCCACAGTCTTCCCAAAAAATGGTACCTCACTTGTGTGGGTAGGCCTAGTGCCCGCGACAGCAAACAGCCCAAAATCCAACATGGACACAATACATTTTTACAGTGAAAACTGACCCTTTTTTTCAAAGTGCCTAACTGTGGATTTTGAACCCTAGCTCTGCCGGCACCTAGGGAAACCTAGCAAACCTATACATTTTCAAAAACTAGACACCCAAGGAAATCCCTGATGATGTGACTTGTGTGGTTCTTTCCAGGTTCTGTTACCCAGAATCCCTTGCAAAATTCAAACTTTGTAAAACAAACATATTTTCCTCTCATTTCAGTGACGTAAACAGTGCCTAATTTGTGTCGGTGCTTGCTGGGTCTACACTGCCAACTTACATGCCTGCAGTCTGCACATCATGTGTCATGTCAAAGTAATATTTTAATATAATTGCCGGTTTACTGCATGCAGATAGTTTTGTTCAAAACTCTGCTACAGTATGAGACGGTATACAACTGTTACAACGCATCTTTTACCACGCAATACCATTACCACGCATCTTTTACAACGCAAAGACTTTTACAACGCATACATTTACAACGCATACTATTACAACGCATGTACCTTTACAACGCATGTACCTTTACAACGCATTTTTTTGGAAAATAAAATCTTGAGTATTATTTGTAAATAATTTTTATTACATTCTATTTTCATTAATTATTATTGGATTATTTATTATTAGTAGAGTATTTTTATTAATTTAAATAATAAATATTAAATCAGAATACATTTTCAATGTATTATATTATTACTACAGTATTTTTTGAAGTATTAAATAAATACTTGATAATTATTTGAAAAAATGTTTTAGTTCAATATGTTTATTTAGTAGTTTTATTAAAATGATGTTAATAAATAATAATATATATATATATATAAAATATATCCTTGAGATTTTTTTGTTAATTATTTTTACTTCATTCTATTTTGTTTCAATGTTATTACTAGAGTATTTTTGAATGTATTATAATTTATATGATATAAATTAATTATAAAAAATTTGAACATTTATAAACAATGTAAAGGAATTTTTTTTTTAAAAGTGACAATTTTTATTAAATTTATTGGGATGTAATAAACTTTAATATATGGTGAAATAAAAGTAAAAGAGTATTATTAGATTTTATTAAAAAAATAATTATACTAGAGTATTATTTGAAGTATTATTATTAAAAAATGTGTTTTTAAAAAAATTATTACATTTTAATGATACTAAAGATTATCAAAAATAAATGTGCTAATTTTTAAAATATATAGGGAATTTAATTAATTTTACTATGTGTAGATAATTTTATACTATTGTATTTTTTCTTTTTTTTAAAAAATCTAGCATCAGAATTTATACTGAAGTATTTTTTATAGTATTGTATAATATTATTACAAATGTTTTGAAGATCAATACATTTATATTATCATGAAATGTATCTATAACTAATATTTTTAAAAAAATATGTATAATTTTAAATATTAATTTTTTACAAATACATATATTTAAAAATATTAATAAAAATTATAAATAAAGCCAATGTCCAAAATTAAAGAAGAGTTATTTAAAACATGTTTTTAGACTATATATTTTCAGACATTAAGTTATAATTTCCAAATTTTTTATACATTTATTAATTTATTTTACAGATTATTTTGGGTTTAAAATTTATAAAATATACATATTAATATAAATGGCTCATTGAAGTTCTTTAAAAATATAATTAAATTAAAGTCTCCAGTCCTTCGGTGAAGAAGAGTTTTAATGACGAAATGCAGTGCAGCTGCTGAGAGAGCAGCGCGCAGCGAGCCCGATAAATACATCCATTTAATATTTGCTTTCAATTGCAGTGTTGCTGGTGGGCAGGCCACTAAATTGGGCTGCATTCGGTTATATGGTGGTAGGGGGCTACGGCAGGCTGAGTATGATGTGTGTAACATTTACCCTTTAACGTATGATGGACCACGGCCCGCACACACGCGCTGCAGTGGAAGAGTAGCAGCAGCAGTCAGCACAACGTGTAGCTGGGCCCTTTTATTCAGCTACGCAACTGGCCTCTTAATAAAGAAAGTGCTGTGCCACCAGTGCAGCAGTAACTGACCGACGACCACAGTAAATTATAATATCTATGTAATAAAAAATCCGATGCTCTTGCTCACACTGCTTTTTCTAGCGCGTGGTCAGGGCTTTAAGTGGGCCGGGTCTCAAGGGGTCTGAGCACCGGCAGTTTTTTTCAGGGGGCCTCGAAACGGGTCTCTATCGGGCTCTGTTTTGAGCCCTGATACAGGCAGCCCGTTTTTTTTCCAGGACTGCAATGACCGCTGTTTGCTGTCACTGCAGTCCGGAAAAAAGTGCCATGGCTCAAAACAAAACCTGATAGAGCCACGTTTCGAGACAGCACCAGGCACAAGAATGTGCGCTGCCCACACTGCTCACTTCTCAGTAGTAGAGAAGTTACAGCATGACGTCATGCCAGGGGAGCGTTGTGGGGGAAGGGAAGTCCTTTAAGTCATTTTCTTTCTGGATTTCCCTTCTCTTTCTGAAACTCAGGAGCAGCAACATTGTGGTAGGGTCACCAAGGATTTAATTGGAAGCTTTGTCAATATTATATACGAGTTATAGTTGCAGCTTATTTATCTTCAACAAGTAATAACCATTGACACAGCCAACATTACTTACTTATTGTAGGTATGATGTTACTTGTATCAAATATCTGGATGCAATGACGGAAACAGCAAAATACAAGTCAGGCGGCACACTATGCTAAGCACAGATTTTTTGCGTAAGTGATTTAAAGCCACGCCCCTAATTACACTGGCCACGCCCCTTTGAGAGACCCCCCCAGTTTTTTCATCCCACTTAAAGCCTTGCGCGTGGTGTCACCTGAATCGAGTCAGAGACCTGTCGCCCCAGGCCCGAGCAATCATGCCACTGGCGTTGGGCAGGGCACCGTGTGCAATGCTCAGGCCCCGGCCCCGGCCCGGGCCCGGGCCCGGGGCAGCCTGGCATAATACATTACTTCAGCGTCGGCTGATAAGCCCTGCTTTCAGCAATGTTTGACAGCTCCGAGAACAATAACTGTGTGGCCGCTAGATGGGAAAAAGCAGGCAGGGCCGGTGCTCCAAGGCTGCAATGGAATTTCTTTGGCCCTGAGACCTGGAGTAACCAGCGCGCAGATCGGGAGCACTGAGTAGGCCTAAATGTGAATGACACAATAAGACATGGATGAATTGGGTGGGGGCTCTTAGAAACAGAAAAAAAATGAACATACAGATGACAAGACCAAAGTTCACACAGGAGAGGTTGAGCTTTGCAAACGGGGAGGGAGCACCTTTTCACGGGCTTCCTTTCCAATGTGTCACATTTGCTAGAAAATGCTAATGCCATCAGGCAAGAAGAGGCTAGAGAAGCATGCTCTCCCGAGAAGATGCAGTGATTACATTCTTTTCCTGCTCATTTCACTTCCTAAAACTCAGGGGGGAAAACACAACTGTTATCTGTAGCACTGTTTTAGTTTGGAGTTCTAGAAAAGACAGGGTCAGCTGCTGTGCAGCTTAAGCAGACTGTGTGCCTCTGACCTTCGTATGTTTATGGATCTTTTTGGGAAAATGGAGGATTTTAAACTGCTTTGCACAGGGCAAATATGTGTTCATTTAGCAGTATTTTGCTACTGTTTATGATTTACGACTTTTAAAGCACATAAAATCCACCCAGTGAAAAAAGATATATGAATCAAATACACTAATTACGTTTAAAAAATGGCATTGTTAGGACAAAAATGTCATTTGCATGACTTTCCATGTGCCCTGCACGCCCAACCTGTGTTCCTGTGATCCTGGGTTTCTGACTTTTGTCATGACACACACTAATTCCATGTGTGTAAATTGCCGGAGGAACAAGCATACTCTCCTTATCGTGGGTTTACTGGTTTCATGCCTCGGGTGAGTGTGGAAATGGCAGCATTCCATAATTGGTGATTTACAGTGGCAGGCCTGTACCTTTGAGGCTTTAACACCATGCGCGCTAGCGGAATTCCTGCTCGCACGCTGAGTTTTTTAAAAACGCACTTTACGTGACGAGCTGGGCTCGTCATCAGCGTGCGAGGAGGCTACGCCATGACGAGCCCAGCTCGTCATCAGCGTCGAAGGAGTTAATACATGCTTGAAGCTCAGTTGTGTAAAGTTCTGCAGCTCACGATGACTCTGGAGTCCTTAATACAACATTCTATGAGATGTGCATGTTTGTATATGTATATGTGTGTGGGTTGTGGTGCGTCTGTTGTGTTTGATTTTATAGGATGCCATGCACAAGTAATAAAGGCACACAAGTTAGGGTGCCCGCAGCAGCAAGACACGCTTCTTGCACTGCCAATGTTGTTTATGGCCCAGGTGCGCCCTACTGGGTGTATATCATTTCGCCCTCATGCTGTCCCGATGCCTTAAAAGTATACACTTGACTCGATCAGACCGCTGAAGTGCGTTCCGTCACTGAAAAATCCAAAATACAGACCAGCCTGTAGGCACAACATTACCATAAAGCAGTGATAGACAAATAAGCACAAATATGAACAGTACGTCTACAGGATAAGTTAACTAAGAGACTCTCATGTCTCATGTGTGCTCTGCTGGGGAAAGAAAGTGGAGCATAGATGAAAGCCAAGGACTATTATGGCACATTAAATATTTTGGGCAATTGAAACTGTGTTTGACTTCAATTCTGGTGGTTTTTGGTGAAGATACTTTTCTGGTAAAGGTTGAAGCGGTAGACAGACAAAATATCGAAATTAAAATATCGATATACAATATTATCGATGTTTTAATTTCGACAGTACAGAATATTGATGTCCAAAATATCGACAGACAGAATATCGTTTTTTTAAGGTATGTATGTTACTAATATCGAATTTTACTAATATCGAATTTTTTTTTAGTGTTATGTATTTTATTATGTTGTTTATATGTTTGTTAAACATGTTTTGTAATGTATGTTTGAAAATTTGTAAATTTGTTTACATTTTGCGTTTTAGTATCAGAGCGGGTTGTGGGTTTATAGGGGAATAGGGTGGGAAGTAATTTAATAATAATTAATTAATTAATATATGTTTGTAAATATTTTTAATTAATAATTAATTGGTAACTAATTAATATTAATTAGTTAATTAATTAATATAATTTTGTACATATTTTAAATTAATAATTAATTGGTAATTGATTAATATTAATTAGTTAATTATATTAATTAGAGTAATTTTTTATATATATAATTTTTTGTTATTGTTAATTAATTAATTGGGAAAAAATAATATTAATTATTAAATTTAATTAATTACAGCTAATGTGCTAATATATTTACTTTATTGTTATTGTTAATTAATAATTAATTGGTAATTAAATAAGATTAATTAATTTTGGGTAAAGGAGTATTTTTAGGGTTCAGGGTCAGTTTTCAGTTTTTGGGTAAAGGGGTATTTTTAGGGTTCAGGGTCAGTTTTCAGTTTTTGGGTAAAGGGGTATTTTTAGGGTTCAGGGTCAGTTTTCAGTTTTTGGGTAAAGGGGTATTTTTTGGGTTCAGGGTCAGTTTTCAGTTTTTGGGTAAAGGGGTATTTTTAGGGTTCAGGGTCAGTTTTCAGTTTTTGGGTAAAGGGGTATTTTTTGGGTTCAGGGTCAGTTTTCAGTTTTTGGGTAAAGGGGTATTTTTAGGGTTCAGGGTCAGTTTTGGGTTTTTGGGTAAAGGGGTATTTTTAGGGTTCAGGGTCAGTTTGGGGTTTTTGGGGTACAGTCGTACAGGGTAAAAATAAAATAAATTTAAATTAAATCAATTAAAGGAAATTAAAAAAAATAAAATTACATTAAATTATTAAGTTTTTAATTTATTTTAAATGTATATGTATTAGTTTTATTTTTTTTATTATGTTTTAATATTTTAATTTAATATTTGTAAAATTATATGTATTTTAAAATTATTTTTACATTATTATTATTATTATTTTTTTTTTATTATTATTTTTTTTAATTTTTTTTTGTCCTCATTTGCCATGTCCTCAATGTGACCGATACCAACCACCTAGCGAGTCCTTCCCATAAGGGTCCACTCCGTAGTGGTTTTCCGTTGCGACCTTCCTTTACCAGAACTCGAGATATTCTATGGGTGGGAGATAATAGCCAAAACCGTGAGGGATTTGAGCTGACTCCATCTAGGTATTTTTCAACCTGTTGGACCATTATCGTATCGAGGCTAGACCCGGTCCAAGGAGTATTATCGGCATAATCATAGGACCCGGGGAAAAAAAAAACAAAAAAAAAAAAAAAACCCGGATTCTATTTCCACTGGGACAACACATCCCAAAAAGCCAGATTTCGTTTGCTACATGTTCTGTTGAGGTCTGCTTTAGATGTCTTGTATAATGATGTGAGCCATGCCGAATGTGAGGGGGCTGTTACCTCTGTCCAGTGCATGCAAATTTGCCTTCTTGCAAGCAAAATGGCATAAAAAAGAAATGATCTTGCCTTACCAGTAATGTTATCTTCCAGCCCAAAAATAATGAGTGGTAATGTTATTGAAATTGATGTGTTCATAATGGAGTTTAACGTAGCCTTCACTTCTTCCCAAAACCGACTTAAAGCAGGGCATTCCATGAACATGTGGACATCAGATGCGCCCGTGAGATTACATTTGTTACATTTTTTATCAGGGAGAAATTTGGAAAGTTTAAGTGGCGTGATATATGCGCGGTGTACTGAGAAAAGATGGTTTCTTCTTAACCATGAAGGTTTTACAATCTTGTGTAAAAGGGCGAAAGAACTTAGCCATATCTCTTCACAGCGAAGGCCAGTTACTGACCCCCACAGTTGGTCTGGGAGAGTAAAGTCTCCATCTATTTCTTCAAGAATCTGCCAATACCACAAAGCTACCTCCTTTCTAGCCACTGGTTTTTCCACTAGTTGTTGTTCCAAGCGGCTAACTTTCCCAAGGTGTTTATCTTTTCTACCCTGGGCTCTTATCCAACTGTCCAGCTGAATATACTTAAATCTGGACATTCCGGGACCAATGTGTTCGTTTAACTCTTCCCATGTAAATAGTGATCCTTCCTTCACTAGTTGACCCCATCTTATAATCCCTGCATGCTCTAGTGTGACTGATAAACTATCCTTCATACATGGTGGAAGCCCAGGAGATTCCCAAATTGGGGCGTAGTTTGAATAGTAGGACAACCCCAGTCTTTTTCTAATAATAAGCCACATTTTAGACCAAGATTGTAGTATTTTAAGTTTACATTATTATTATTACATTTAAAAAAACAATATTTTTAATTTCGATATTTTTGTACTACGATATTATTTTTTCGATATTTTTGTACTTACCTTTATGAAGATATGACTCCGATATTTTTGATTTCGATATTTTTGTGTTGATATTTTTGTATGTAGATATTCTGTCTGTCGATATTATGTCAGACATTCGGTTGAAGCTGCTGTAGTCAAAATAAAGGGAGAAAGATGAGCATAATCCTCGCCTCCAGTCTTGACATAAGATTGGCTGGGAGCAGCTATATGATGGTTTACATACACAGACAGCAACTGATATATATGATCTCAGCTCATGGCTGGTATTAGGAGCCCTCTCAGTCACTGAGATGCATGACATGGAATTTGAGATGCCTTAGCAATCCTGAGATGATCAGACTGGTTCTGACATACCTGGACAGGCACAGACATCCCTCTCACTTACCAGGAGTAATCCAGTGCTAGACGGTAAAGTCCCCAAATGATCTCAGGAAGTGATGAGAGACTGTGAAAACAGGTTGTGCATGACATCCTGGGAACAGAAAGGCGAGAGAGCGGAAGACTCTGACCCTGTGCTCAGCAGCTCAGGAGTTGAGGAAATGGAGTGAGGCAGTTATGAATGAAAGCTTGAGTTTCATTCATCCCATATGCCCATATGTACCTGCGAAGAGAAAGGACAAGAAGAACAGAGAGCTTAACAGGTTATTTTGGTCTCTTACGGCCTCAATCCAGAGGAGCATTCTACAGTAGTAGGGAGTATTCCTGCCTTTTATAAGGGGCCGCCTGGCTTCTGTTATGTTATGTTATGTTATGTTAATTTGCTCTTGTATAGCGCGTGTACACCGACAGGTCTCTTAGCGCTTGGTCCAATTCTTTTCCATTTGGCATCACTATTTTAATTTCACAGCATTTCTCTGCCTTGCGCATTTTCCCCTGTGGCACACTGGGCTTCTCCGTCCGGTGTTAGATGTGATAATTCAGTCATCCAACAAAATCTGACCGCAAGGTGGTCGGAATTTATCAGAGGAGAAAATTATTGCCTATGCTAGTATGTTGGTGCTTGCTTAGTTACTGAACGAGCACCAACATTTCCCACACACTCAGTCCCAGTAAACACCAGACCTTTTACTCTTGTAAACGCCTGCTAAATTTAAACGAAAGGTGCTATCTTTACTGCACATGGTAATGTAGGCTTTCAGGAAGGCAGAGCACCAGTGCAGCAAGCATTTATTTATTTAACAGCAACTGGCTGCTGCTAACTTGCTTCCCTCCTGCCAGAAGAATGAAAGGAATCTATTAAAAGTCAGATTATATTTTGACATGGAAATGATGGAGTGCCAGCATCACTATTATTACAAAATGGCTACCTTTAGCCAACCAATACACTCACAAATATGGTGTCTTGATTTTGTTGCGGTGAAAGATAACTGGTAGACCAAAGTGTAGGGATGGTTGCCTGTTTGATACAGAACCACATTTGGAAACACCAGTTAAGGTCCATGTGTTTTTACTATTCTGAATTTCAAATAAATGCACATATATTGCTCCAAGGGAGTAAGTTATAATAACAAGCCCAATTGGTAATCATCTTTATTTAATTGTTTCTCACAAATGAATCACTTTAACGGAATACTCTACTATATATGAGCCAAACCAACTTCGACCACTGGAGTGTATTGCATGATTTTTTTCAATTTTTCTCCTTAGAGTGTTTTCAGAACATTTTGATTTATTTTGTCGCTTAAGAATTGTAATAGTTGTATCTTCAAACTCAAGATACAATTAGTCTCTGTTAAAAATGGAATACCCCAGTATTGTTTTTTCCCCAAATCAGCACATAGAGCACTAGAACGTTTCTAGTGCCTCTTTCCAATGCAATAGTTGTTTTAGCTCGTTTATTCCCAAATTGTGCTTTAAATGCACTTTTGATTTAATCTTTTTCAAAATGTTCAGAGGGCAGGGGAACCTTCTATCAAATCCTTACTTGCTGGACGGCTCCCTTGCTTAAATTCAGATCGAGTATTACATCTGACTTTCAGCAGTGCCAGTTGAGGATGTGGGCAGAGCCAATATCGTTTTTTGGTGGAGCCTGTAGAGATAGTGGGTGGAGCCAGGGAGGAAGTGGGTGTGGCCTCCGGAAAACATTTGAGCACCTAGACTTCATATTTTACAAATTAAGCACTGGATGGAAAGATCTGGAATCTGTGTGGATCCACAAAATTCCACCCACCCCGTATTTCCCGAAGTCTTCCAATAAAAATGGTACCTCACTTGTGTGGGTAGTGGTACAAAAGGGGGCGGAGCATCTGAATCAATCAAACACTCACACCCAGTCAAAAGATCTGGGTTTAATCCATCACCGTTCTTTAGCCCACTCTGCCACCCCACTTCAGACATGGCTATATGCAAATTAGTCTGACCCTGTGCCTCATGGGAACAGTCCAGCCCGAACTGCCAAGCCATGTCTTCCCTGGACCGGAAACAAGTTTCCGTGGACCGGTTTCTGGCATTCCAGCTGTCTTCAGCCTGGCTTGCTTGAATCCAGTGGCAAAGTGAGCAAGGGACTCACGTCTGAGCATACCCTGCCACACTTATGGTGGCCAAAAGCGGTCCAGGGGTGTCCGCTTTCTCCCCTGTTTTACGCCTTCGTGGCGGAGCCGCTAGCTTGCACCCTCAGGGAATATCACAGCAACGAAGGCATCTGCTTCCCCAATTACAAGATAGTGGTCTCAATGTACGCGGATGACACTCTGCTTTATGTGAGAGACCCGGATAATAATCTGGCATCCGTGCTAAGGGAGGTGGTGCGCTTCGGTGCACTGTCAGACCTCCAAGTGAATTGGTCAAAGTCCCTAGCTTTCCCTCTGACCCCGGTGACACAACCACCATCTATGGAATACCCGCTCACCTGGACCACTGACGCATTTAGATATCTCGGGATTCACCTACATACGGACCCCGAGATCCTTTTCAGAGAAAACTACGGCAAGGCATTTAGTAAACTAGTGGACAATGTGACAGCGTGGAGCAAGCTTCCATTCTCCCTCATTGGGCGTATAGCCATCCCCAGATTCCTCTTCTTATTCACTGCCATCCCGATGGTGCTCCCAAAAATATTTTTTCAAAGACTTCAGCAGGAGTTAACTTGGCTGGCCTGGGCGGGGAAACAACCTCGTGCGAAATGGTCAACTCTCACACTACCGTACAGTATGGGGGGACTGGGAGCACCAGACCTGGAATTATACTACAGAGTGGCACAAGCGGCACACCTCCACACATGGGTGCATGGCCACAAAGACATCCCTCACTTAAAGATGGAGACCCTCTTTGCTCTTCCGTTGTCCCTCCCACACATGATATTCGAACCGGCTCATCGCCGCACGGGAATCCTTGACTCAATTGCGGCCACAACGCATGCATGGAATAATCTTCTGCAAAAACAGAGTGATGCGCTGTTATACACTCCCATCATGCCAATCGACTGGACTCGCTGGCTACCCCCTCTGCGCGACAAGGGGGTGCTTGAAGCAATGCGGAAACTAGGCATTGCGACGGCAGGCGACTTATTTAAGGAGGGAGTGGTAAAAACTTGGGAACAGGCCAGGGCGAATCAGGAGGAACCGTACTTGCTGACGAGATTCCACTTCTTCAGAGTGAGACATGCATTTCTAGAACTCAGGCAGAAGAACCACCAAGTGCAAACATTTTTTTTTTTTAAATCGCGGGGTATGCGCACGGTACGCGTACCCCGCTTTTTTTTTTTTTGCCCTTGGGGGTCCTTTTGGGACCCCCTGAGAAGGGCTAGAGGGTTGGGGGTCTCTACCCTGCCCCCTTTTCGTGTTTTCCACTCTTGTTTTGGGCTCTCTTGTGCCTCAGTTCTCCTGAAAAACAAGATGGTGGCTAACACTTCCTGGTTTGGACAGTTTGGAATGTTGACAGTCGACTGCCAGCCAATCAGAAACTCGCTCGCGCATGTAAGGGTACGCGCACGTACGCGTACGGTGCACGTATGGTGAGCGCATATTGATATATAATTTGCTCAAATTCAATTTTCTCAACAACTACTGGAGGTATTTTCACCAAATATAGAAAAGGCACTACTGCTTACCTGTCCCTACCATTTTGCCAAGTTTGGTGTAATTCCGTTCAGCCATTCGGGGTGTAGCCGTGTCTAAAGGTCCCATAGAAAATGCCATTTGAAAAATTTCAAATTCAATTTTCTCAAGAACTACTGCAGGGATTGTCACCAAACATAGCAAAGGCACATCTGCATACCAGGCCCTAACTTTTTGCCAAGTTTGGTGTAATTCCATTCAGCCGTTCGGGCTGTAGCCGTGTCTAATGGTCCCTATGGAAATTAACATGGGGAAAACACGTTTTGGGACCCCCCTTTCGGCCCCCGCTTGACGAATCCCCCCAAAACTTTCAGGGAAGGAGCGGAGCTGGCCAAAATTCTGGAAAATTACACACAGATTCCTCAATCAGCACCAAAGTTATTCCCAATAGAATGTTGAGCGCATATGGATATATAATTTGCTCAAATCAATTTTCTCAACAACTACTGGAGGGATTTTCATCAAATATAGAGAAGGCACTACTGCTTACCTGTTTCTACCATTTTGCCAAGTTTGGTCTAATTCCGTTCAGCCGTTCGGGCTGTAGCCGTGTCTAATGGTCCCATGGAAAACGCCATTTGAAAAATGTCAAATTCAATTTTCTCCAGAACTACTGGAGGGATTTACACCAAACATACAAAAGTCACTGCTGCATACCAGTCCCTACCATTTTGGCAAATCTGGTGTAATTCCGTTCAGCCGTTCGTGCTGTAGCCTTGTCAGAATGTCCCTATGGAAATTAACATGGGGAAAACACGTTTTGGGACCCCCCTTTTTTCTCGGCCCCCGCTTGACGAATCCCCCGAAACCTTCAGGGAAGGAGCGGAGAGCAGCGAGGCAAATTTAAGGAAAATTACAGGCAGATCCCTCAATCGGCGCCAAAGTTATTCCCAATAGAATGTTCGGAATTTCCTATGGTAACTAGGTCCTAAGCAAGAATCAGGTATGGACCCCAGCGTGCTAGGTTGAATAAAGTGCGTTTATTGCAGGGTTATCAGCATATATCAATCGTGGCAAGCGCCCAGCATTACGCGTTTCAACAGTGTAACCACTGTCTTGATCACATATATATCCAAACACAAGAAACTCCTTCTTGGAACCGGCGCGTGTGGTAGGTGGCGCGCTTGCTGGCCGAGACGACCGGCTGTCAATATCACCAATACAATCCAATACAGCGCGCACTCAAGCCAATGATGAAGGACATTGTTCAACAGAAAAAGAGATTTATTAATGGCATAAATCCTCTGTGATACATTTCGAACAGAGTACGGTCTTGATCACACAGGATACATTCATGTTGTTGTCTTTGTTTTAGCAGTCAGGTTGCTACTTTCAAAACACATATGCTATAGACAAGCCAACTCCATGTTTCCCTTTCAGTGAGTACCAACACTGTAGGACAGTCCAGCTCTGCACCGTTCAGAGATAGAGAAATCTGTTTTACAGATCACAATGTGAAAGGCCCATTGTTCCACCCATTGTATTATTAGCATGACCATTAGATTTACACCACTTAAAATAGGCGTTGGGAAGTCATGGGCCACATTTAATATACTTTGAAGCATGGCAGCATAGCAAGCCTTCCTGCTACTCTGACATGCATCCAAATAAAAAGGCCCGAATGCACCATAGCTACAAGTTACAGTACTTTCCTCTCTTTCTTCCTTGCGCCAGCGCAGACACATTTGCATCATTTTGCAAGGGTGCCTGCGCTGAGGGGATGGTTGTTTTTGTGCAGGAAGGGATACCCTCCTGCAGAAACACATTCCTTAATGAAATGTTCTCCTTTCTATCCATACTACAGAATACAGCACACATTTCGCCTCCTTATGCATCCCCAGGGGAGCATAGTATTCTGACTCATGTCCAGGTTTACAAGTGCTGTACATGGATGTTGCATGAGAACACCCACATCAACACCCATGGAACACCCCTTTCAAGCAGAGTTATGTAAGAAATGAAAATATATTTACAAGACCATGAAAAGCCTCGTGGGGTGACTTGACATGGCCTTGCAAATATTGGGAAGCCCATTGCGCCACCAGTGCATAAATAAAAGTCACACACCAGTGGCACAATAGGCTTGTAAATATTCCCTCTTGGCAGTACCTGCATGTTTGAAATTCTAAAAAGTTTTCTGCACTCAAGTTCCACTTAAAGCGCCTGATTTACAATGTTTTGACGCATGGCAGGGCAGCAAGTCTTCCTGCTTCACTGTTGTGAGTCAAAATAAAATGGCAGGAATGCGCTGTAGCTGCAAGAAACAGCGCATTTCTGCCCTTCCCCCTGCACCAGCGCACAAACAGCAGCCGTGTGCCAGCGCAGACACCCTTGGGTCATTTTGAAAGGGTGCCTGTACTGAGGTGATGATTTTTTTTATGCAGGAAGGGAAGCCCTCCTGCACAAAAAACAATAATTTGTGGAATTTCCCTCTTTCTATGCGTGCTGCAAAATGCAGCACAAATAGAAAGAGGGAAAAACAAGGAGAAGTGAAAGTATTTCTTCTCGTTGTGCCTCCTTACACCTCCCCTGGGGAGACGTAGGATTCTGACGCAATCCCAGGTTTACAAAATGTGGTAAATCTAGCAATGCATCAAGTTCCATTGATGTTGCTTGGCAAGACCCACAGCAACACCCATGGAACGCCCCTTTCAAGCAGAGTTATGCGTAAAAGAGAATCATAATTACAAGGCCATGAAAAATCAAGCAGTGTGACTTTACATGGCCTATTGAATGTAGGGAAGCCCATTCCGCTGCTGTTTCGTCAATAAAAGTGACACAATGGACTTGTAACTTATCCCCAGAGTGTTCAAAAACGGTAATGCGAAAGGGCGAATTCAACTTTGCATGCATGCTGGCCCAGAGGAAAAAACCTGCAGCAGGATGGATTTTAAGCATTCATAAATTCAGACGATAGGGTAGGTTCGGGGGCATTTCTGGGAGACACACACTTCAGGAAGAGCCAAAATTACACACACATACATTTCTGAGTATCTACACAAATGCCCCTGGGCGATGGTTTCTTACCTTTTGACTGGAGAATGTGCTGGAAAAGAAGAGGGAAAACCGCAATATTTCCTAGTAGTTTAAGGGCCATGTTTTATCAGCAGAGTGCAATGGCTGAGGGCATTTTTAAAAAGCAAAAAATGAAGAAGTGCAAAATGCAAAAGTGATGTCCCTATGATTTACTCATTCAGTATTTTCTAATATATTAAACTAGCTCTTGCATACTTTTGTACATATGAGCTCTCTAAGGATTTTGAACCATCTTCATCTTATTTTGCATGTTTCTATGGTATTAAGCTCATACTTCTTCGCTCTTATGAAACATTCTGTATATCTATGATTGAAAGTATGAAACATTTTATTTATTCAAAATATTCCTCTCTACATATTCATAGGAAACTCCCATGCACCACAAGTGGAACCAACTGGTACAACGTGTCAGTGCCTCAGTCTGTATCAGAAATTTTTAAAAATGGAAATTGGACTATGAAGAACCCATCACCTGCATGTGAATGCAGCACACCACAGAAGATGATCATGCTGCCCTTCTGCCCTCCTGGTGCTGGTGGTCTCCCTCCTCCAGAAGTATGTTGTTCATGTCTGTTCTAATGGTGGCTGCCAAATATTAGTATAATGCGCCATATTTTGTAAATGACAGATTATGATCAGCCGTTTTTAACAGAATTGGTAGATGTGGTATATAAACGGGTTTCTACAGGTTTCTTCATTATAAAAGGACAGAAAGAAAATGTTACTAATTTAGCAAACTCAGGTTGATCTGGCAGCCAAGGGCTCATGATCAGATATAGTATTCTGAAGGCTTCGTTTAAAATCTATGCTATTACACAGAACTGTGCAAACAAACAACGGAGAGGAGTGTGATCAGCTGTCACTGTCATCAATGTTGGCTACTTATTTGCACTTATTGTTTCTGTTTTAGCAGCCTTACATTACAGAGTTTATATTATGCTTTGAGTGCAATATCCAGAATCTCCTGTGTTATATGCAAGTCTTGAAATATTAAGCTGTACTTTGGTGAAAACTGAAAGATAGCTTTAAGATATATTTACTGGACTTGAGATGTTGAGATTTGCTGGAGACAGATAGCAGTCTATTTCTGGGTTAAGCATTAATTTACCACTTTGAGAAAGTCTAAATGTCCGCCACTTTATCAACTTATTGTGCAATAATGAACGAGGAAATATTGCACGTTAGCCCTTGTGACATAATGGTGGGATGATTTCAGAACGTATATTGGTAGGAAGATGGCACACTCCCCTTTGTTGCACACCACCTTAAGTGGAAGCAAGGCACTTAGGGGCATATTAGCAAGAAGCTCATTAAAATTGTCGCCGTTTTAGCGGCAGGAAACTGCCGCTAAAACGGCGTTAATGGGTTTGCTAATATGCATTATAGAATTCAAACAGAAGCCTAGATTAGATGTGCAGGACATCTAACCTGGGCTTCTATTGGAATTCTATAAAGCATATTAGCAAGCCCATTATTGCCGTTTTAGCAGCAGTTTCCTGCCGCTAAAACGGCGATAATTTTAACAAGCTTCTTGCTAATATTAGCAAGGTCCTGCAATAATTATCGCACAGGGTTTTTAGCGTGAGGATAATTATCGCAGGCTAACGCTGGATTAAATCTCCCAAGCGATAGGAATCCATGCTTTAGCTGGTAAACAGTGTGATTATCGCTGGAAATCCAGCGATAATCACACTGCAAACAGCAAAACCTTGCTGATAGGGCAGGGTGATCTTAGCCATGTATTCCACCTCCAATTGGATTATATGGCTAAGTCTGAAAATTAGCAGACGCAAAAAAGCAGCGTTAACCGTGGTTAGCGCTGCTTTTTTTGTTTCTAACAGGGTTAGACATTTTTCCTATTATTTTGCTCTGGAACGCCCACTTTGCATCTCATTAGAGATGCAAAGGGAAGCGTAGTGGAAAAGGGTGCTAACATGCGATTTTGCAAGTTAGCACCCTGTTGTTGATAGGGCGATATTTTGATCTCCGCTTCTTTGGCTTTTAAAGCCAAAAAAGCGGAGATAAAGCCCTTGATAATATGCCCCTAAATCTTTTTACCTTCTGTAGGAATTGGACTCGGATATTTACTGATGAACTGAATTTTTAAATTTTTTCAAGTTTATCCAACCTATGCCATCGTATGGCATTTTATACTCTTGTGTTTTTTAGCTCCTCTTGATGAATTTAACTTCTTTTCATTTTTTTTTTTGTTTTCCCTATTTGTCGAAGTAACTAATGTACTTGTTAAATTTCTTTTTAACACCTGATAAAATATTCATTCATCCACTTAACAGAATCAACTAAGTGTGGTATGGAAGATTCAGAATGAACACTTAACAAAGTGATATTCAAATTGAGAGAATAATGGGATAGAAGTCATTAATGTGCTTGAGGGCTCCAGGAAGCTTTTGATCAAATCCTATTGCACATGATGTGGGAAATTAGTTTCAAGAATTGACTTCAGTATGTCAAATCATGGAGATTCATGATGCCCACATTAAGTCACAAAAGTCAGGAAGACTGTAGTTGGTGAAAATTCCCAGTGCCACATTACCTGAAGTTGTAGACCTAGCAGGGTTGGAATTCTCCTCGAGGAGTGTAAGGTTTGTTAATTAAAGTAGAGTTGCAGATGAGGTGAGTGAGATACATTGGGTTGCAAATGAATAAAATGGATGACAATATGGATTAAAGTGCATGGAAGCGTAAAACCCATGTAATTTCATTTGGTGTGGCTCTCAAATAACACGGCAAATGCTATGGAGTGATTCCTAAAAAAAATATTGGAGACTTCTGTTAATTGATTGTTAGAGATATCACAGTTAAAATAACAAAACAAGAAAGGTAAGTTCAATCTTTTGCGAATTCAGCCCCTTGCTGTGCGTTATGATCTAGGACTGACGTTCCAAGGTTTGCAAAAGGAAAATTAATCAACAGGTGTATATCTGGCGAAAAGAGGTGCTCACTTTAAGTCGGATTCACTAAAGCTTGGTAAGAGGGCCTTAAGCCAAGATGATATTGATAATATGCCTGAGGTATGAAATGAGTTGGAGATAGAGACTGTTGATACGTTGATATATATTAACATTTTCTGGTAAATTATACTAATTAAAAGGGTTCCATTACAAGATACTACATGATATTAAACAATTGGGAGGCTAAATGCTTTGGCGCTTTTTTATGGGATTTTGGCATATGGCAGCATAGTAAAACACCTTGCTGCACTGCCCTATGCCAAAGTGTAAGGGCAAGAATGCACCATATTTAAACAATACAATGCATTCCTGTCCTTTCTCCCAGCACAGGCGCCAATGTGGGCACCCTGGTGCAAGGGTGCTTCCATTGCAGACAGGATTATTTTTGTGCAGAAAGGGTGCCTTCCTGCAAAAAAACAATCCTAAGAGGCATTTTCCACTTTCTGTGTGTGCTGCACAATGCGCCAAGGATTTGCTCTTCTAGAGAGACTGGGAACCTGTGACTGCTATCTCAAACCCAGCAATGCAGCTGGGGTTGGAGAGAGTTTCAGTGAGCATGACGCTTTAGCTGGCCTGGGACGGCTGACCAAACCATTCCCACCACCTTCCCTCCATGACTGCCCCCTCCCCTCCAATCCCCTCACCCCCAAGACTCTCCCAGGAGAGAAAAATAAAATGATAAAATAATGAGATTTTATTTTTCAATATTTGCCGCCTGTGGTGGATGGGGTGACACTCTTCCACCATAGCGGATGAGACTCTGCTGGTTGCTAATCACTTTCCTGCCCTTCCAGCATGACTATGATGGTTGTTCATTTCCCCCTCTTTATAGAAACCCTCACCTGTGTGCCAGACCTTTGATTGGGAGGCAGGTCATTATGAGCCATGTTTGCCTGCATGCACTGTCAATATCACAAAAAGAACATGTGATGGGCAGAATGCTGCAAAGCGGCAAACATTCACCTCAGTACAGAGATCTGGGCCTAAATCCATCGTTTTTTTGCACCCCATGCCTTTCCATTTCAGACCTAGCCATATGCAAATCAGTGTTGTCCATCAGCTCCTTGTGTTTGCTTTGTTCACCCTAAGTTGGCAGGGTATGCCCAGACCTGGGTGCCTTGCTCACTTTGCCACTGGATTCAAGTTAGTCTGGCTGATGAGGGTTGTTACCCCAAAACCAGTCCCAGGATGCTTGTTTCCGGTCCAGGGAAACCCTGGCTTGTCATTTTGGACTGGACTGTTCCCACAAGGAACAGGGTCACAACTGCTTTGCATGTGGCTGGGTCTGAACTGGGGTGGTAAAGTGATTTAGAGAATGTTGATGGATTCAACCCAGATCTGTGACTGGGGGTGAGTTTCTGAAAAGGTTCAGCTCTCCGTCCATCATCTCCTTTCGTTTGCTTTGTTTGCCCTAAGTAGGCACGGTATGCCCGGACATGGGTCCCTTCCTCACTTTGCCACTTGATTCAAGCTTGTCTGGCTGATGAGGGGTGTTACCCCCAAACTTGTCGCAGGATGCTTGTTTCTGGTCCAGGAAAAACCTGGCTTGGCAGTTGGGACTGAAATGTTTCCACGAGGAACAGGTTCAAG
Source organism: Lissotriton vulgaris (assembly GCF_964263255.1). Taxonomy (NCBI): domain Eukaryota; kingdom Metazoa; phylum Chordata; class Amphibia; order Caudata; family Salamandridae; genus Lissotriton; species Lissotriton vulgaris. Next base: position 1,186,096,800 of record NC_141689.1, read on the forward strand.
ACTGATTTGCTGATGGCTAGTTCTGAACTGGGGTGACAAACCCAGGTCTGTGACTGGGTTGAGTGTCTGAAAAGTTTCAGCGTTCCGTCCATCATCTCCTTGTGTTTTCACTGTCAATAGCACTACATTATCAGGTACGTCCTATTTACTGTAAATTAACCTATACACTTATATAAACTAAAATATTCTAATATAGAGTTATATAGGAGGGTACCTATTCTGCCATACACAATTAGCACTATATAAATAAACTCTTTCATATTCATGTAACCGCAAACTTATTTTAGGTGACATATTTCCTTGCACATCACTATTACTATCCTAAGTGCTCTTTCTAACCTCTTGAGCATTTTGACAAAACTTTCATTCAAATACGGTTGAGCTTTCTGAATAGCTATGACATTGAATATAGTTTAAAACATCCTATAAAGATTCAAATTTTGTTTGCTAGCTTATCTTTATCAAGGTCCATCCACTCAGTTTTCAGAAAAGTCTCTATTCACGGTTTCAATTTTACATTCAACTAAAACCCCAACTTCTACGATCCAATATTTTTGGGATAATTCTAGGAGAGATTTTCTTTTGTAGCATTTTATTGTAAATCAGACATTCTAACCAACTGTTCTCTGTATAGGCATTCTCATACGTGTAGAGTATCTGTGTTTTTTTCAATATTATTTATTTATTTATTTATTGACATTTGTAGAGCGCGGCGAATACCCGTGGGCGTCTCGGCGCTAATTAAGGGATGGATCAGCAACTGGGGTAAAGAAGATATACATGGCTATTGGTCAAATAACCACGTCTTTAGCTGTTTGCGGAATGTGAACAGGGAGGGACTTGCTCGGATATGTCCAGGAAGGGTGTTCCAGAGTCTAGGGGCGGCAACCAGGAAACGCCTGTCGCCCCAGGTGACTGTTCTAGTGCGAGGCACAGCCAAGAAGTTCTGAATAGAGGAACGAAGAGATCGGGTTGGGACATGATGGAGAAGATTCTGTTTGAGAAAGTGGGGACCTTGATTATTGAGTGACTTGTAAACAATACACAGCGATTTGAATTTGATACGGCTGCGTATCGGGAGCCAATGGAGATCCCTAATGATGTTTGTAACTGGTGCGAACTTGGGGATCCCAGACAGCATTCGTGCGGCTGCATTTTGGATTGACTGCATCTTATTTGTCACTCGGACTTGGGCATTTAAGAATAGAGCGTTACAATAGTCCAAGGAGGACAGGACTAGTGAGCTGACCAGTGTTTTCCCGGCCGTGTTCGGTAGGAAAGGTAGTATTTTCCTAATCATTCTCAATTTCATATGAGCTGAAGCCGCAGTTTTATTCGCATGTGCCATAAAATTGAGGCCAGCATCGAAGATGACTACTAGATTTCTCACTTTGCTAGCTGGACTCGGCGGGGGACCGAAAGATGGTGGCCACCAGACAGGTGACCAGCCCGGGGAGAGGTGACCGAAGATGACCACATGATTACATATCAACTCTTTAAATATTGTGCCTACTGAATTTTTTGGAAGGAATTCTTCAGATCTATACATTTTGCATATTGCATACAATGTTGAACAAATAATATTTTATTTAATTTGCCTTTTTCCCAAAGACCCAAATTTAACATTTGTCTTTTTTTGTCTAGCTGAAACGTGCTACATTTGTGCTTCTACATTTAGAAAACTTATGTCCCCAAAAATGTAACTTATTTCACCTGCTCATTTATATTTCCACTTGTTTTTACCTTGAGTTTTAACAAATTTTTATTTTCTTGGCATGTAGATACTCAGTAGAGGTAACTCAGGGCCTGATTTAGAGTGCAGATAATAATTTGTACTCTGTCAGGGTGACAGAGTAAAATGTTCTGTCATGTTGACTGAGTACCTGCCCTCCACATTATTAGATATCCGCCAGCCCTGTGCACATCTTTAGTCATTGTCAGGAACAGCCAACACTCAGTTCTTGCAAATTGTATTAATTGTTTGGCAGACAGCGCTATCAAATTGATGGACCGTCTTTAAACTTTTAGCATATTTTTGTTTTTTCAAAAACAAACTTCCTAAGCCCTCTTTTGGACTGTTTGACCTTTATCTCAGTAATGGAGCCGGAATAGGCTCTGTTGTCGAGATACTGAAGGTCTATTTGCCGGTAAATCAGACTGAGGGTTTGGCAGAGAATACCTTCTCTGTCAAACTACAAATTAGGTCCTTAGTCCAGTTCACCATGAGGCCTGATACCAGTGTTTCAGTGGTAGCTAGGTTTGCTGGAAGTGTTCCTCTGCAAACTTTTGTGAATAGGTAAAAGTCACACATCTCAACCCATGCTAGGTCATAGACCTGTAGGTACAGCTTTATATCATTGTTTGAGAATTAAAACCTAACTTTATGAAAGTCCTACAACTGACTGGTTTGCTTCCCCCTCTATCTGCAGTTCCCATTGTGACACAGTGGCAAACTGGAGCGCTTTGCACTAAAGCATGTGTGGCTCCTATTCAAGCTCTTGGTATGCTGCAGCAGGAGCCATTGGAAGTAGGAAGAATACCAAAGATGCTCTTGAGTTCCATGTCGGATGCAGTACACAATAGAGAGAGGGAAGAGGGAAGAGCAATGACCGGTCCCAGAGCAGAAGGAGAGATAAAGGAGGAAAAGGGGGTTATTAGCCGGGCCTGAAAAGTGGAAGTAGGAACCATGAACAAAAGTGTCCCAGAGAAAAGAGGAGTGCGGAAAAGAGCCTGGGCCAAATCCTGCTAACTAAGCAGGGACAAGACAGACAAGACAAAGTGAAGTGAGGCAAGTAAGATACCCGAGCGCTGTGGGAGCATCTACGGCGCGCAGAGAGAGAGGTAGCCCGGGTCCCCCGCGGAAGGTCTGGGAGCAGCTTGCGGGATGCCCAGTGTTCTCCCGCTTGGACTCTACGCAGTTGCTCTATTCACTCTCCCCAGTATAGCTACATCCCAGCATAGCTCTATCCTCACCTTCGCCCAGATCTAGGCCCAGGGCCCATCACAACCCTAGCAGAGCATCGGTTTTAGACACTGGAATATGCGGAGGCAGCAGAGGCGAGAGGATGAGGCTAACTATGCCCTACAATAGCCTATAATAATCTGCACGAACCTGACAACACTGCAGAGTGCAAAATAATTTAGCCAATCTGCTATCTTGTGCACCTGCAACCTTGGAATCCTCTGTGGTGCCCACCCTCAGGCGAAGCAACAAAGACAGGACAACGCTGAGCCTCCCTGATCCAAGTAGCATGAAGATCAACTGCCACAGGCCACCTTAAAGACTTTGACTCAAAAGTCTTAAAGAGTGAACAAATTGCTATGATTACCTGCCTAATTCTGACCCTTCCATTACCCCGGCATGCCTCTGGTGTGGTATTGTTAGTACCACTGGGATCAGGCTATTGTATGAGCTAATCAACAATGACAGAAGAAGCTGGAGTGGCTGACAGGCTGAGAACTCAAACACAGCACCAGAATGATTAACGTACTCAAACGGAAAAACCAACAAACAACGCGAAAACGGTCTGGAAAATGGAACTGAGAGATGAACCAAAGAGAAAAGAAAACAAGCACTTCACACATGGACGGAAGCTGTGTGGTTCCAGGATTAAATTCAACATCAAGATTTTCGAATATGCGAACCAGAGCCTGGTCTGCAAGGAACAGGGAGGTTAAGATGGACGCAGAGCTAAACCTCTCCCTCCCTCCAGTAAAAAGTACTTCATTTGTTAGAAATAGTACCCAGTTTACACCAAAAATAGCACGCACCGCAAATGACCATTCACCCTTTTTCTTTGATGTCTTACAGTCACCTAAAGAAGATTCACACAGCCTAAACACCTGGCCTCCTCAGCCTATAGGGATCCCGCAGAACGCTCTTTCTCCGGAACTTCAAAAGAATGACAGTGACACAGGGTGCTGGAACCAATTTACTCTAAACAATGTTGAGGAAGCTGCAAAATTTCCATGTGAATATAGTAGATTCATGGAGTTATGACACCTGGCTGTGTTTGTTCCAGACTCTAGATAACACATCAAAAGCTCTCGAATACCAATCTAGTAAATTTGACATTCAAATAGCTTCACTTGAATCATTAGCACAATTTACCGCTGCCATTGACTCTCGATTTGAGAATATGTGTTCCACGATAAAGGAGTTATTGAGTGAGGTCATGAAGATATCAGTTGCCAATAATCAAAATGATAAGCAGAACCAGTTTTGTACCTGCAGTCCTATTGTAGAAAAACTGCCAGGATTTCCAAGTCGAATCTCAAAAGCTTGCCTGATAAGTCACAACCAGGTCAATCACTAAATGATTGACTCCCCTATCAGGACTCAAATGGAGTTAACCAAATGGACTTCAAAGGCTACTTAACCATCTAGACCTCTTTGGCACCCAAAATAAAATGATTTTAACTTTGCAATAACACAGGTATTGCTTTTCGTCTGGAAAATAAACAAGAAGAGGAGGTGGTTGCTGGGTGGGAGATCAATTCTTTGAGGTACGTCGTCGTCATATAAATATTTTGCCATTTGGCTACAAGATCGACAAACGTATCCCCTCCATCAGACTTCATTGAAACCAAGAATCGCTTCCCTAATCTCAGCTTTCCAGCAAATAATTCGAAAATTACAAAGCCCAACCTTTCATCCATTACTTGCAACAACAAAAGCCACATTTATTCCAACACTTTACTATGGTGCAGTAGCCTTCCCCGGAAGGTGCCGGACCTTTCTCAATTCTGCACAAAATAAGGCATTCTGGCTTTCGCTACATCTTTCTCAGAGCACATCACCATCTCAAATTCTACTCGAATTCGGTTTAACTAACCAAAAATTAATACAAACAGGCTCTCCTATCAAATATATGTCATTAATAAGGTACTCTGGCAAAACCATGCTGCGTACCCTGCTATGGAAAGAAATCCAAAATAATACACAACCAAACTTAAATAATTGGGCCCAAGTTCTCGACGCAGCATTAAAAGATCTGAAAGCAAAAGGTTGTGATACTTTATTCGATAAAATATATCATAAAAGTACAGACATAAAATCACATTAAACAATTACCAAGTATTACTACAAATCCATTAAGAGTAAAAACCATTGCTACAGACAATTAAAAATGTGGAGAAAAGAGATTTTTTTTAAAAAAAGGATACATTCTTAAAAGTGAATCTGGTCAGACGTTAAAAGCAGCCTTGATCGTATAAACCAAGCACTGGCCAAATACTTAGCTATCCCGCAAACTATGTACATTGAGGTAGTGTTGGTTAGAATAATGCGCAAAGCTGATCTGTGGTCCCTAACTCCCATCTCCCTACACACAGGTTTCAGCCATTTTGCTCTGACATGTTTATAGGCATTGCAAGCAAACAAGAAATGGCCAAGGGATTCTTCCGGACATTGGCAACCATGAACATTTTAAATCATGAACCCTCCTGGCCTTCCACCCTTCCATAAATTTTTTAAGAGGGAGGGTGCCGTATCTTAATTTCAAGAACAGAGTTCTATCTCTGGGGGTCTGGATAAAGTCCAGAAATGGTTCCAACTTTCTAGTGGGTTTATGATCAAGGAAGTTGTTCTTCAGAGGTCCCCAGCTTGAAATGTTAAGGTCTTTGCCCTCAGCCCATTCCCAGTATAATTTTTTAACAATTTGTTTAGTGGGAGGGGACTGCAAGGCCCAAGACTCGGTCAGACCTATAGATTTCACCAGCTTTTTTAAATTGTTAAGCCACCTTATTTTGCCGGATGCATTCAAAATGAATAATTCGTCCAGCACTAGAGCATAATTTGCTAATTCAGGGGTCCTTCTAAGTCGCACCCAGAATAGCAAAGGGCGTAGTTGAACTATTTCTGGAATTGGTCTTTTGCCCATATCATAGAATAATGGTTTCAAGGGGGTCGAGGGAGGAAGGGAGACTAGGTCTCTCAGGAACTTGTTCTCTGCAATAGCCAGCACCTTACTATTCTCCGCACCCCATAGTTCAGAGCCATAAACTGCAGAAACTAAAGCTTTCCCCTCATAAACTGCCAAGGCGGGGCTACTGGTCTACTGATGGAAAGACGTTGGTTCTTTAAGATTGCTCCGGAAACCCTTTTAAGATTTAGGACCATTTTGGATATATGGGAGTCCCATCTCATATTATTACGAAGCCTGACCCCAAGGTAATCGAATTCATCCACCACTTCTAGGGGGGTCCCATTCAGGGAGAGATGGACTTTCTTTAAATTCCTTTTAGCAGATAGTACCATCAGTTTCGTTTTCGTGGTATTGACCGTTAGCCCACGATCTTTACAGAAGATACTAAAACTGTCGAGCAATTTTTGAAGACCCTTGGGGGTTTTGGACATCAGGAGGGTATTGTCCGCAAAGAGGAGTGTGGGGGTTTTCTCTCCGGCTAAGACAGGGGCATCCGCAGGGTCCTCCCGTAAGTGGTCCACCACCCCATTTATGAAAAGGGAGAACAATGTCGGCGCCATCACACAACCCTGGCGCACCCTTCTATTGACTGGTACCCTCTCTGTCAATTGGCCTTGGCTCCCCCACCGAATCCTTGCATAGTTGTCTTCATGGAGATTGATGATATATTGCAACAGATAACCAGGGAAGCCCATATCTAGTAAAACCTCCCAACGTTTGGCACGGGGGATGACATCAAATGCTGTTTTCAAGTCTATGAAAGCCAGATACAGGCTTCCCTTGTAGATAGACACTGACTTCCAATAGACTGCACAGAACCGGAATACCTGGTCCATAGCACCAACATTTCATCTAAGCCCCGCCTGGAAGTGGGTCAGAATGCCATCATCTATTAGCCACGTCTCAATTCGGTTTATGATGACCCTGCCAACGACCTTTTGAATGGTGTCAATTAAACTTATTGGTCTATAGTTGGCAGGCTCATCTCTATCACCTTTCTTATATATGGTGATGACCTCCGCACCCTTCCAGGATTCAGGGACAGGGTGATCATGCTGGATTAAGTTTATTAGACGGGCTATAAGATCTGCCCATATTTTGGGGTCATGCAGTAATAAATCTCCCGGGAGGCCATCTGGGCCGGCCGCCTTCCCTGGTGTTATTTTCAAGATCGCGTCATAAATCTCCTGTGAAGAGAAAGACTCTTCCTTACATCCTATCTCCAAACCAGGTACGCTTGGTGTATCCTTTACTAAAGATATTGAATAATCTTGCAGACTATCCTCGCAGTATAATTTTAAAAAATGAGAGTGCCATTGATGTTCATTTATATGATTTGAAATCGGGTCAGCCCCCCTTCTATCAAGGACATTGATCAATTTCCAGAACTCAATAGCGTTTTTTCCCCAAGGTGCATCCTTAAGCTGCTGCCAGTGCTCCTCCTCCCAATCCTTTTTAGCTAAGGTAATGCTTTTATGATACTCTTTTCTTGCTAGTCTCACTGCTATGGGGTCCTTATTTCTTATGGCTTGCCTTATGGCCCTCCTCTTAACTCTGTAGCTTGTCGTGTACCAATGGTTACCTGTGGGGGGGGTTACCTGCGGGGGTTGTTTCGGTTTGGAATTCCCCTGAGGTTTCTTCATGAAAAACTCTCCTATTTTATCTGTTAGCTTCTTATACGAAGCTTGTAGGTCTGAAGCAGGAGCGTGAGGCGCTGCCAGAGCAACAGCTGCAAGGCTATAGGTTTCCGCTAGAACTATCTCTTTTATGCTATTAAGTTTCCCCTCTTCACACTTGACCATGTTCCATTTTAGCTTCCGATTACAATTCGAGGGCAAGACCTCTTTTGTAATCATCACGGAACCACCACTCTTGCCAATCCTATTTGCCCAGTAAATTTCCATACATAATGGATTGTGATCACTATCTGAGGACTGCCTAACCTTCATATCTACTAGATCTACCCAAGATTGAGTATCCAGGAGGATGTAATCAATTCTAGAAGGGCAACCTATCCTATTGTAAGTCATTGCCCCGTCCCAGTCTGAAATGGTCCGCCCATTTAGGGCCCGTAGATTATGTTCAAGAGCCAGAGCATTCAACTGGATAGCTCTGGCTGTCCATTTCTTGATCGGGGAGAGGGTTAAGGCGGGTATGGTCTGCCTCCAGTCCTCTGAGCTGAAACCTAGTTTCTCTTCATCATCCAGAGGTTTGAATGCGCAATTAAAATCCCCTCCCACTAGTATTTTGGATGTAGTAGGAAGATCTGACAGTCTTACATCCAACAACTCTATTGTGGGCGAGATTAAGCCGCCCTGTAAGCCTCTTGCGTAGACACAAAAGAGTTCGAAAATTGTGCCCCCAGATAGACTTGTTAAGGAAATGTGCAAGATGTCGTTGGAATGGACTTTATGGGTGGTAACTACTCAGTTCAAATTCACCTTAACCCATATATGCAGGCCACCTGAAGGGCGACCTTTCCCCACCCTGACTGCTGGCGTAAAATAAGTAGAGTACCCATTTTTGTATAGTGGGGTCAGTGACCAGGAAAGCAAAAGAGTTATAGGATGTGACACTACCTCACAACTCCTTTAACAAAGTAATTAATAAACAAATAAGAAGGCTGTCATGGTGTCATGATACAGAAGAGTTCAGTAAAAGAAGTCACGCCTGGACAACAATTGATTCTTACAAGCAACCTCGCCCAAAGAAATATTTAAAACATTACTCAGATCCTTTAAAAAAATAAGTTACTTCACCTGCGATTTAATCTATGTGAAACATTAGAATACATTACTAAATGGCAACCGAATCCACAGGATACTAAAGTGCAGACTATGCCAATTACATGAAGAATGCCGTACACACATTTTATCGATGTGTCCTATTTTATTAACAGAACGAGTGACATTACTGTAAAGAATTTAAAATGTGTATGGTATTAGAACATGTCGACATGCCGTACTCTTTTTTATGATAGGGGAGATTCCTCAAATAATAGCAGCCTTTAAAAAATTCTTCCTTAAATCAGACCAGTTATTGTCAGCAAAGGTTTAGACGAATACTACGCAGTTTGTTAACCATTTAACGTGACGTTTGCATCTTCAGAAGTATTCTGTTTTAATGCTATCACAAAAATACAGCTTACAATAGGCTGTGGGCACAGTTAATCTACAGAGTTTGCACAAACATATTTATTTTTTATCCAGACGAGCCTTAATTTTAAAATCCTCATGCACCTTTTGAGACTTTACATGAACATATCTGTATAAAAAATTTGGAAAAGGAGGAACAGGCGGGGTATTCTGTCACTTTAATAAATGTATAACTTTTCAGACGCAGGGTGATTTTGCACAAACACCTTCGCACTTCATCAAGGACAAAGGCAGGAAAAAGGAATTGATTTTAAACAAACTGGTAAAGCTATATTATTGGAGTTGATTGTAATGAATACCCCAATATGACTGCAGTGTTTAGAAGCCCTTTTTGCTTTTTTTACTTGTATTCATTTACATTATTGTGCCTATGTTGTTACGGTTGTGTCAGATCGTGAATGGAAGGCGGAGTCAGTGGATTGATGAATGGATGCATGAGTGCAAAGATGAATGATAATGTGTGTATGATGACTTATTGAGCATCTACACCTATCAGTGCCACAAAAGGCACTTCCTTTCATTACTCAACCTATTGGCATTGCCGTTGCTTGTTCTATATGCGTATTAGCTCTTCTTAGCGCAGTCCCTTGCTTACATTGTAAGTGTGAATGCCCCCAGAGGGGCTGCTTTACTTAAACGGCATCTCAGGTTCTGGCAGGCGTCTCTCATCATATCAGAGCTGCCAAACCAATGCGCCACAAATGTGACATGCCGCAGCGCTAGCTATTCTGAAATTGTGATGTACGCATATCAATTAGCAAAGTGACATTGGATCTGACAGGTTGAAGCTCAATCTCTTCTTGCCTCCTTTCCCTAATCGGACTGAGAAAAAGACCAGAGGGAGACGCTTGCTCCCAGCAGGGAAGTTCAAATCAAAATGTTTCCCTTTCGTTCCTCCTTATTTTCTGCAACTCATAAACAGAAGTTGCTATGCTTCCCTTTTTCTTCTATTTCTCCCCACTCCCTTTCACCATATTAATTATTGTCTATGCTCTCATTCGTGTCTCTTCACAATAATTTACTTGTCTCCGAAATTCCTCTCTATTTACCTTCAGCTTTATTCAGCTGAAAATATATTTTCATCTTCTTTGTTCCATCTCCCCTCTTAAATTCATTTTAAACCTACCTTTCACACCTCCCTCTCTCCTACCTTCCTACCTTCCTGTCTCCCATCCTACTTTCTTAAACCTGCTCTCTGCCACTCTCCTGTGTATTTCCTCTTTCTCCCATCTTCTGTCCTTTTGTATTGCACCTTATTCTTTCTTGTTACCTCCGCCCTCATATTCCTATCTAAATCTCTACCTACCTAGTCCATCCATTCCTAACATGGCTATATATTTTGACTTAAAGTGGTGCCAATAAACGGTTGAGAAAAAAACATGCCACCCCATTAAGATTGAGTATTAATACTTAAATGGAAATACAGACACGGTTGGCAAGTTAATGCCTTGAATAGGGATAGAAAACGTCCTTTGGTGTCCATTTTTGCAGCAAAAAAAAGTCAAGTATTGTTTCCAAACCCCTACACTGGAAACCCTGCTCCACCCGCTAGGGTTAGTCAGTCGCCTTATTTTGAAAGAAAAGCAGATACAACTTGGAAATGCTGGTGATAACCAGCTGATAAAATGTAAAAACAATTGAGCTAAGGTTACAGTCAACTCTGAACAGAAACATGCACCTAAAAAACATGGGCCTCATTTATGATGCGCCTTGCGCCATCGGAACTTCACTTTTCATGAAGTTCCGTGGCGCAGAAGCCTGCGTGGTATTTATCAGGCAGCAGTACGCCAGTTTTTGTGGCGTACTGCTGCCTGATAAATATCAGTCCCTTTAACGCAGTGTTCTGCGTTAAAGGGGCGTGCAATGGGTGTTGCTGGGGGCGTTCCCAGCAACATCCATGGCCTTTTGACACTGCCCCAGATTTACGAGAAATCGTAACTCTGAAGCAGTGCCAAAAGCTTAAGCCTCCCCAGGGGAGGCGTAAGGGAGGCGCAACAGGAAGAAATGTCTTTATTTCTCCTCGTATTTCCTTTTTCTATGTGTGCTGCATTCTACAGCACACATAGAAACAGGAAAAGCCTCTTGTGATAATTTTTGTACAGAAAGGTTTCCCTTCCTGTACAAAAATAATCTTCCCCGCAACGCAGGCACCCTTGCACCATTGTGCAAGGGTACCTGCGCTGCCGCAGGCAGCCCATTGTGCGCCGGCGCAGGAAAAAAGGACAGGAATGCGCCGTATCTTATAGATACGGCGCATTTCTGCCCTTTTCTTTTGCCGTAGGGAAGCGCAGCAGGAAGGCCTGCTGCGCTTCCCTACGGCAAAAAGTCATAAATGAGGCCCCATGTTTGGACAGGCCAATAAATCCGACGGGCATTTCCCCATTGGGCTGCACCCATTGGATGCCAGTTTAACAGCCTAGCACCTGCACCTGAGGGATTATTGATAAGAGCCCTGTGTTACTTTTGCTCCATGTATAGTGGTACATGCATGACGCAGGGCTCTCATAAAAATGTATGAAGCCACACAAAGCCACCCAGCATGCCTTCAGTGGCTGCATACATAGGCGATACAGCGCAAATCGCTGCTTCGCCTTACTCTGAGCCCGGGAGGCGTTCCATGGGCGTTGCTGTGGCTTCCCACATAACACCCATGGAGTTTGACACAGCCCCCTATTTACGAAGTCATATAAACCTGTGCAAACTTACAGCCCGATTCATCAAGCCGAAATGGGCTCGCAAAGGGCCAGATTCTGAGAATCTGGCCCTTTGCGAGCGCTATTTTTGCATTTGGGATTCATCATCCCAAATGCAAAAATCGGTAATAGCGATTTCGCTATTTTGCGAGAAATTACATTTAACCCCTTAACTGCTGCCGTCGGCCAACGGTCATCACGAGCACTACCTCCCCAGTGCTGCGCACGACCGTTGGCCGACGGGCCAGCATTCGTTCTTCGAACGTTCAGCACTGGGCGCTGAACGTTCGACGCTCTGATAAGGTTAAGGAATCTCAATTTGAGATTCCTTAAATGCAATTCATCATCCATTTTAAAATTGCGAATTCGCAATTTTGGCCCGCTATTTACCGCAAGGTCAAACCTCGTGGTAAATAGCGAAAACTTAGAAAAATGCTTTTAAAAGCATTTTTCTAAGTTGCATGTTGCACACACACATGTCCTGTGGACATGTGTGTGCGCAACACCTGTTCTTATTTACTTTTAAGGAGTGCTACAGGGTGTCCTTTGGACACCCCTGGCACCCTTTAAATCGCTATCTTATTTGCGATTAGCAAATTGCTAATCGCAAATAAGGAATACTCACCATTCATTCCAATGGGCCTTTTGGCCCATAGGAATGAATGGGGAGTTATTCCTTATTTGCGATTAGCAATTTGCTAATCGCAAATAAGGAATATGTAGGAATCGCTTTTGTTTTTGCGATTCCTACATGAATGCCGTTTTGCTAGTCTGGAATAGCGATTCCTTATGAATCGCTATTTCAAACTCGCAAAACGGCACTATGATGAATCAGGCTGTGAATATCTGCCCCGTCTCCTGAGGTGAAGCGTGGTGTGGAGAAATATGTTAATTTCTCCTCATTATTTCATCTTTCCATGTGTGCTGAAGTCTGCAGCACACATAGATAGAGGAAAATACCTTGAAGCATTGTTTTTGTGCAGGAAAATCCACTTTCTGCACAAAAACAATTCTACCTGCAACAGAGGCACCCTTGCACCATGGTGGAAGATTGCCTACCTTGCCTCCACGCTGCCAAGATGGCGCCAGCACAGGCAGAAAGGACAGGAATGCACCCTATGGCTTAAGTGCAGTGCATTTCTGCCCTTTCACTTTGGCGTAGGGCAGCGAAGCAAGCAAGGTGAAGCAAGGTGGCTTGCTGCGCTGCCCGCCCTAAACCGAAAATGCCATACAGAGGGCTACTGGTATATTTCACTTTCCCAGCTCCCCAAGGTGAGTTTCAGCCAGCACTGGGAAGCTTTAGGTGAGAGAGGAGGAAGGGAGGGAAGGTAGTGAGAAAGCAATCAGAATGGGAGAAGAGTTAGAGGAGATGGAATGGATGGAAAGAAAGCAGTAGGGCAAGAAGAGAAGGGCTGGTTTGAGCATTGTCGCCAGGGCTGATTTTGTTTCTGTTAATAAAAATATCTTTACCTGGAGTAATGAAAATAACTTTGACTGGAGGATGCCATGCTGATGTTGATGAGATTTGCACGGTACCTACTGATATATTCTGGACTGGACAAGGAAACAGTTGTCTATGCGTTTAGAGTTGATAAAAGGTACGCACAATATATCTGTGTGTCTCCCTTTGCAGAGTTATTTGTTTAGGCCCATATGTAAGAAAAATTCTTTCAGCGCAATTCAGCAACTCACCTTGCTGCACTGCGCTGTGTGGCAGGAAAGGAATGTGCCATATTTAACATTATAAGGTGGAATCCTGTCCTTTCCTAGCACTGGCACATTTTTCTCTGCCTAACATCAACGTAGACACACCTGCATCATGGTGCAAGGGTGCCTGCATTACAAGCAGGATTGTTTTTGTGCAGGAAGGGATACATTACTCACAAAAACAATCCTCAGAGGCATTTCATTTTTATCTGTGTGGCGCACGTAGAAAGATGAGAAAATGAGGCAAAAAAAAGATATTTCTCGTAATTTCATCTCACTTCAGGAGAAGTAGCATTTTGATGCACTCCCAGGTCTACTACCACTAATGGTAAATCTGTGAATGCGCCAAAATCCATTGGTGGATGCAAGGTTACCTCCCTTGGGCAGAGTAACACCAGGCCATGATTTGCGCTGCCTTGCGTTACTCCAGATTTATTAAGACATGCAGAGCCAAGCAAGGTGGCCTTGCATGGTTTTGTGAATGTCACTTAAGTTTTACCGCACAACCTACATAAATATGGCCCACAGTTTCTATATACTAACAAAAATGAGAACTATATACATATCAGTTTCATGCTGTTCCCCATCATTTGTAAACACATCTTAGCAAACAAACTCAGCATAGGGCATAGGTGGAGGGTGACTTTGAAGACAGCATTACCACTTTGAACCATGTTTTCAAATTGTAGGCCAGATTTAACAGTTTCTCATGCAGCGCAGTGCAGCAGTTGCATATGCTGCGCTGAGTGCAGTGGCACCTCCTCTGCTCCACTCTGTATATGTGCTGTACAGTGCAGCACACATGGAAGGTCAGAAAGAAAGGAGAATTAAAAGCATTTGTACTTCATAGGGCCTATCTGAAATGGGCGCTATTTTCTGATGCTAAACCGTGTCTACTTTTTTAAGTAATTAGGGCTTAACATCAGAAATCTTGGAGGCATATCAACAGTAGACGGCGATAAATATTGCAAAGCGCGCTTAGTGCTATTTTATTTATCTCTGTCTATCGCTGGAATTTATCGCCCGGTTAGCACGTTATTAACAACGCGTTTCTCGAGGACGATAAAATTCCAGCGATAGGGGGGAAATGGCAAAAACATCGCTGGAAAACCAGCGTTGATCTCCTGAATACGGCGATAACCTTGCAGATATGACCCTGTGGTCGTATCACCATAATCCACCCCCAATGTAAAACATACATAACTCATGTTTTTTGCAGACGTCTGGAAGCAGCGTTAAGGGCGAGTTAGCACTGAAAAGAATATTGCTATGCCGGACGGGGCTGCGTTGTAAATATCGCAAAGCCCCGTTAGCGATATTTCATAATGAAGTTTCACGGGGCAGGCCCACCTTGCATCTCATTCGGGATGTGAGGCGAGCCGGCAAGAAACCGGAGTCTAATGCAAGGAAACACGCGCTAGCGTGTTCTTGTGGATAGAGCGATAATATTATCGGCGCTGTTTGCCTGAAAACGGACGCTAAAGCAGCGATAATATTATCGCCAGCCCTTACTAATATGCCCCTTGGTTGGTTGCATGGGAACACCCATGCACCACCCATGGTACGCCCCTTGGTGCTAAGTAATGCAAAACAGCACTATGCTTTGCTTTGTGTTATTTTTAAGTTATTTTCTAGCGTAAAACAGGTTTTCTGCTGGAAAGTAAAGAGGTGAACAAACGTTTAACATCGTTTTGCGTGACTTTTGTAACGCAAACACGGCGTTAAATCTTCGTATTTAGACCCCTTAGTTATCATGATTTGGAACATGGTGGTCATACAATGTGTGTTTTATACATGCTCATCTCAACAATATGATAATTAATTACAATAATGTGCAGGGGCATGCAAGCAGATATAATCTAGCGTTCCAATTACACCCCCTAGAGTTTTCTAATGATCAACATTTCCTAACCAGCACAGACAGCATAACATGACTGATCACTGATTAAAATCACTGCTCTCCAGTTGTATTTAGTAATTTACCCCTGCCTTCAAATCCACTCAGTATTTCACTTGAATGTTTCCGGTAACCTCGATGCGGCGAAAGATTGTGATGCTGTGCGAGGATGCTTACATTGTGCACAGAACACTACTGCCATCTACTGGCTTTTTGTTCATTGATTTATTGACATCAATAAGCTCTCGCTCTCTTTCTCTCTCTCCCATAGTAGCCTTTGGTACCATCATCCTTTTTTTATTAAACATCATTCACTCTACGGATCATCGTGTTAAACATATTTACACATTTTTTCATTTCCTCAATATTGTCCTCATATCATTACAATTAATAGAGTTTTACGGATTCCAACTATTCTCACACCTGTTTTAAGGAAGCAATCTTTATATCGTTTGCAGTTCAACAGAACTTGTGATACGTGCACCCTTATTCCTTTAAATCTATCCGTCTACTCTTTGTGTCTGATTAGTTCTTTGTCTGTTTGGCCTTCCCCCCAGTATGGCTTTCTATTAATTCTAACTTTATCTCTCTTTTCCTACTCTAAAGCATATATTATCAAGAACGGCGTTACAATTATCGCCGATAATATGCCCCTGTGAATTCCCATTGAAGTCCATGTTCTGGAGTGAACCTGGACTTCTTTGGGAATTCACAAGGGCATATTATCAAGTCCATTATCGCTTCATTAGCGGCAGTTTCCTGCAGCTAAAGCGGCGATGATTTTAACGCCGTTCTTGATAATATGCCCATAAATTTTCTCAGAAATAATTTGGTGGAATTTTTTTGAAATCAGCATTCACAATGAAGTATACTGCAGTTCATCCTTCACTTAAATGGCATAATTGACCCGTGGAAAAGGACAACATCGTAAAAACTCCTAAATAAACAGAAATGCATTCGTGAAAAAGAAAAGTGACCAGAGAACCCATTAGAAAGTTACGAAAATGAAACATTTCTTTCTGAAATCAAATTAATTTTTGGAAAAAATAGTGACACAAATCGCAATTTTCAATTCTCAAATCTAAATGTTACGGAAAGATTCCCTAATGTGTCGAATGGGGAATAAAGACATAACAAACATTAGTCCCTGCTCTCACCTGCTTTTCTGTCTTCATTCTGCTTGTAGAAGGGCAAATATGCTAACAATGGAAAATGAAGGTGGCAAGGAGCAGCAGGGTCTCATGGTGTTTGCAAGAGCTCCATTAGAGGTGCGTAAGCCACCAAGTTAAAGAGGAGAGAGCAAAGTCAGAGCAGAGGCATAGTTCTCTGGCTTGGCCCTATGAACCAAAACGCGATCCAAGTCATTAAAAACCCATCGTCTCTGCTAGGCACATTTGCTTTTACTTGTTCTGCTATACACATCTCATCAAGCCAATAGCCACCACTCAGTGTTGTTGCAGGTGCACATAAATGAATCTTCATTTTGGTACAACACTCATAGGCGTTAAGACAACTAAGGAACATTGGGGCATATTATCAAGCCTGTGCGCTAAAATTATCGCCGCTTTATCGGCCGAAAACGGCCGATAAAGCGGCGATAATGGGCTTGATAATATGCTCTATCGAATTCCAATCGAAGCACATGTTAGATGTGAAGACATATAACATGGGCTTCGATTGGAATTCCACAGAGCATATTATCAAGCCCATTATCGCCGCTTTATCGGCCGTTTTCGGCCGATAAAGCGGCGATAATTTTAGCGCACAGGCTTGATAATATGCCCCATTTATCCTTGTACCCTTTAGTAGTAAAATACAGCCAAAATGTAAGTTTATTTGGCAGCTCACACACCTGGGCGAGGTTTCCCCTACATATACTGCAAGAATGACCTCTATGCTCCTGGCAGGCGCCAGAGTAAAACTCCAGAAATGGGAGTTATAAAATAGTTGAAAACTATGATGAAGGATAAAGTCAACAGAGAGAAAAAAATTAGGGGCAGATTTACAAGCCCCTTACGTCACTTTTGCATCACTTTTAACATGGTAAAAGTGACGCAAAAGTAGACTGCCATCGCTGACCCCAGACCTGCTGTACATTTTGACCAACGTACTTTCAAGAAACCTGAGGGCATATTATCAACAACTAGCGATATTTATCGATAAATGAGTTAGCAATATTTTTTTTTATCGCCGCACATCGCTGGATTTTATCGCAGAGATGCTAACTGTTGTTAGCCACAGCTTGCTAATAGGGCAATGAAATTATCGCTGCTTTAGCGGGAAAAACTTGTGCTAAAGCAGCGATAAGACCCTTGATAATATGACCCCTGGTATTTCTCTTGAAATACGCATATTGGAAAGAGGCAATAATGATTAATATATTTTGGAGATTTGCATTTTTGAGGCACGCATGCCTGTGTGTACGTATGTAAGTATGTATATCTGGTATTTCTATAGTGTTAACCTAGCCAAAGTCAGTGGGGCACTGTACATAATCAAACACAAGCCTTCAGGCAGGTGAAGGTCCAGGTCTGGATGATGTGCAGTCTGTGTTTAAGATGATGGATGTCTGAAGCTAAGGAGACTTTCAAGTAGAGTTAGGCATCAACTGTTATCTGTGAGTAGAGTGCCAAGCAGCTTCATGTAAAGGTTAAAGATGACAGGAGATAGTGTGGAACCCCCGTACTCAACAGGTGAATTTTGTGACCAGGAGGTGCTCATGTAAAAAAGCTAATGTTGGTTGGAAAGGTAGGAGAGGAACTAGTGAAGAACATTGCTAGAGTAACCCATTTGAAACTAGTGTGCATATGAGTGAGGGATAGTTGACTGTGCTGGTCAGCTGGGAAGTCCATCAAAATCAGGAGTCAAGGGTCATCTTCATCTGCGATCAAGGGGGCACCATCTACATGCACTATGGCAGCATGTGCCTTTCACACAGATTAATGTGCGAATCACGTAAGAATAGTATTTATGTTTTAACTAATTGCAGGGATTGCATAGAAAGTATGAAAATATGTGTACATTAATTGGCAACAGAAGTATAAGTAACCAGTTCTGTGACAACAATGAGACCACCAGTGATAACAACAAAAGCGTGTAACACACTCCAAGTTGCATTATTAGCCCAAGTACTAGGGATGACTTGCCTAGAGTGGTACAAGTATTGCAGATGAATTTGAAAGTTTCCACAGTTCAGATCAAAGTGAATCCCAATTGCACCATTAATTTGAGGCATCTCCATTAAAGATTTATTTGCGCCGTGGTAGATTATGAGATGTAGTGAAGATGAAGGAGTGGCTGAAGGCCAGCAATGACCTTCTGCTTCATCCTTCTAATGAGTGTGTTTCTCTTTTTCCCTGCTTAATTTATAAAACCCCATCTTTAGTGGACAGAATATTCTCATAGCATTATTGCCCTTTCACCTTGTGTAATCCCATTGTTATTGTCCCTTTACCATGTTATATACAATCACCTTTAGATACAATCAGGAAAGGGAACTTAATGACCCATAGAGCTCTTGCTTTGGCAATCCCAAATTTGCAAAATCTTTACTCACTTATAAGTCCCTAGTGTATGGTACCAGGAGTATCCCGGGCATTGGTGGTAAAGAAGTCCCCGGGGCTGCAGCATGAGTTTGTGCCACCCTGGGTGACCCCTGCAACCTACAGACCAAAGACCTGCCATTGCAGATTGCTAGAGCAGGGAAAATTGCTCAAACCAGACGGTACCCTCCCATCTGTATCACAGTCACTTGCACTGCCTTTAATGTATGTAGGACACACTTAAGGAAGGCCTCCTCAGCCCTCCTCAGCCCAGGAGACAGAGGGCATTACATTTAAGAAGTGGACGCGTAGGTGTAGGAGAGTAGGATCTGCTTACAATGGTTACTACTACTTTTTGCTGGTGTTTCACTGTTTTTCGATTTTAGTCTGGCTGGGGCCCTGCTAACCAGGACTCCAGCCTAACTGCTTCCTCTCTAAAATGATTGCATGCACTTTAGATACACTCCAGTTTGGGTACTAAGGTACCCTTGTGAGTCTCTAGTATATGGTACCCTAGGTACTAAGGGCATAGGTACCCCAGGCGCCTACCAGGGGCTGAAGCATGTATTATACCACCCCTGGGAAGCCATCCAAAATGGCACCATAGGACTGCTACTGCAGCCTGGGTAAGGTGGTGCATGCACCCCTTACTAAGATATAGGTTACCTATATCTACCTTTAATCACTGACACATATAAGCCAATAAATCACTCCTATGGCAGGCCTTATCAATCCTGAAGGCAGAGTGCTTGGTTTTGTGTGAGAGGGTGCACATGCATGAGCTGGGACCCTCTGCAACATTCGTAGCCTATTCTATAAGGCTGTTCTGTGATGCAGTCAGACCATATACTCTTAAGTGCATTATAACCTTGCGGTAAATGCTAACTTTAGAATGGTTGCATGGAAACATGTCGTGTTTGGTGTCAATGATTCAGAAAAGGGGGTGGTGATGGACAGAGTATCTGAACTAAGCAGAACACTCATACCCAGTCAACAGATCAGGGCTTGATCCATCACCGTTTTTTAGCTCACTGCACCATCCCAGCTCAGAACCTGGCCACATGCAAATTAGTCTGTCCCTGGCCCAGTGCATCATGGGAACAGGGCGGACCAAACTACCAAGCTAATTCTTTAACTGGAAAGGAAACAAGCTTCCGGGGACCGGTTTCTGGCATTACAGCCGTCTTCGGCCCGGCTTGCTTGAATCCTGATGGTGCAGCGAGCAAGGGACTCACATCTGAGCATACCCTTCCATGCTTATGGTGGACAAAACGATTCAGAAAAGGGGGTGGTGATGGACAGAGTATCTGAACTAAGCAGAATACTCCTACCCAATCAACAGATCAGGATCCATCACCGTTTTTTAGCTCACTGCACCATCCCAGCTCAGAACCCGGCTACATGCAAATTAGTCTGTCCCTGGCCCAGTGCGTCTTGGGAACAGGGTGGACCAAACTACCAAGCCAATTCTTTAACTGGAAAGGAAACAAGCTTCCGGGGACCGGTTTCTGGCATTACAGCCGTCTTCGGCCCGGCTTGCCTGAATCCTGATGGTGCAGTGAGCAAGGGACTAACATCTGAGCATACCCTTCCACGCTTATGGTGGACAAAACGATTCAGAAAAGGGGGTGGTGATGGACAGAGTATCTGAACTAACCAGAATACTCCTACCCAGTCAACAGATCAGGGCTTGATCCATCACAGTTTTTTAGCTCACTGCACCATCCCAGCTCAGAACCCGGCTACATGCAAATTAGTCTGTCCCTGGCCCAGTGCATCATGGGAACAGGGCAGACCAAACTACCAAGCCAATTCTTTAACTGGAAAGGAAACAAGCTTCCGGGGACCGGTTTCTGGCATTACAGCCGTCTTCGGCCCGGCTTGCTTGAATCCTGATGGTGCAGTGAGCAAGGGACTCACATCTGAGCATACCCTTCCACGCTTATGGTGGAGAAAACGATTCACAAAAGGGGGTGGTGATGGACAGAGTATCTGAACTAAGCAGAATACTCCTACCCAGTCAACAGATCAGGGGTTGATCTATCGCCGTTTTCTTAGCTCACTCCACCATCCCAGCTCAGAACCCGGTATGCTCAGATGTGAGTCCCTTGCTCACTGCACCATCAGGATTCAAGCAAGCCTGGACGAAGACGGCTGTAATGCCAGAAACCGGTCCCAGGAAGCTTGTTTCCTTTCCAGTTAAAGAATTGGCTTGGTAGTTTGGTCCGCCCTGTTCCCATGATGCACTGGGCCAGGGACAGACTAATTTGCATGTAGCCGGGTTCTGAGCTGGGATGGTTCAGTGAGCTAAAAAATTGTGATGGATCAAGCCCTGATCTGTTGACTGGGTAGGAGTATTCTGCTTAGTTTAGATACTCTGTCCATCACCACCCCCTTTTCTGAATCGTTTTGTCCACCATAAGCGTGGAAGGGTATGCTCAGATGTGAGTCCCTTGCTCGCTGCACCATCAGGATTCAAGCAAGCCGGGCCGAAGACGGCTGTAATGCCAGAAACCGGTCCCCGGAAGCTTGTTTCCTTTCCAGTTAAAGAATTGGCTTGGTAGTTTGGTCTGCCCTGTTCCCATGATGCACTGGGCCAGGGACAGACTAATTTGCATGTAGCCGGGTTCCGAGCTGGGATGGTGCAGTGAGCTAAAAAACGGTGATGGATCAAGCCCTGATCTGTTGACTGGGTAGGAGTATTCTGCTTAGTTCAGATACTCTGTCCATCACCACCCCCTTTTCTGAAGTGTTTGGTGTCAATCACTTTTGAATCCTAACCGCCAGTCCCCCCCCCCCACCGCCAGTCCTGGTGGCGGGAGTAGAATTCCACCGTTCCAGAGGGAGAGACATGAACACACTAGTCTAACCGGTAATAGTTTAAAAGAGCCCTGGCATCACATAATGGATGCTGCAGCCACAGACATGGGTCTGACCTCCTGCTGTTGGACGAAACTCCATCAGGGGAGGTCTGTACAATAGGTTTCCTGTCACCGGGAGGTGTAACCACCTCCCAGACAGGCTTTAGTGTATGGGGGCTGGGTGGGGGCACTCCCTGAGTGCTTTGAAAGTCTGCACTAGAGGCACACTTGGTGTCCCTGTGCATAGCCCAGTTCAAACGGTTGCAGGGACTACCAGCCCCTGCTCTGGCGTGAAAGTGAACAAAGGAAATGTGTGTAACCACGCTCTTTCTACACCCTCCCATAGGTGGGTCCCCAGAGTATGTCCACCACCTTTTCTTAGTATAAGTAAGGGACCCCTGGCAACAGGACTTTAGATTACACCGTGACGTAACTCTGTAACTTAATCCTGGAACTTCGGTTCTCTACTAAAGACTAGAGGACGGAAGAATCTCCCTTGGGGTCAAGGAGTAACTCCCCTGCTCAAGCAGGCACCAAGAAAGCACCTTGCCAGTCTGCATTTCAAAAGCTCCCAATGGACTCTAAAGTATTTGTGACACAGGAAGAGGATTTCCAGACTTCTCAGAGGCCGACAGGAGTCCCCAGCAAAGCTGAGACCCGCCCTTACGAGTGACGTGGAACCGGAACCCCTGCACACTGTGCACATTTGCTAAGTGTATTAAATTCCCAAACTTTCCCAAAGTTGTGCATAGGGATACTTGTAGCCCAACCCCCGAGCAGCATCTGCACCAAAGATTGTGGGCCTACACTCCGCAAGTGTTTCGTGAACCCCCTTCTTGCATTTCCACTTGAGGCTCCTTCGCGATCCCCGGTCCGTCAACTGGTGGGTCCCCTCAAAGGTAACTCTACTTTTCTTTGGGCTTCCCTGATTGCTCCAGACGTCCCCTGACTCTCCACTGCATAGTGAGTCCCTCAGACCGTGCTGGTCTACACTAAAGCATTTCTTTGATTCATGCATGGGTTGCTGTTGCCAAGGCTTGTTGGGTCCAATCCGGAAACCGACACTGCAGCACTCAACATCCTTTGTGGGACAGCTCGAATCCAGAAACTGGTTGTTGTCGACTCTTCCTGGTCCTCATGGCTGAAGAGTCAATCTTCACCATCTTCACCTGAAATCACCCGGCATAGGTGTGCATTCAACAATCGTGCCCCTGGTCACTGCATAGGTGTGCATTCAACAATCGTGCCCCTGGTCACTGGCAAGTGACCCAGACTCTGTCCCTTCTGCCTTAAGGTTCTTCTCATCTTCGATCAAGGCTTAGATCACACCGGACACTTTCCACTTGGACGCCAGCAGCACTTTGTAGCAGATCGCCATTGATTACGACGACGAAACCCAACACCAAAAGACACCTATGCAACCGGGTTCCCTGGTGAGGTAACTTGAGTACTCCAGTGCTCCTGTGGGTGTATGCTCTAGAACCCCCTAGTTCTAAAGGGGTTTGCTCCAAGTCCTCTTCTAAGTGTCCTTTATCTTTAAAATTCCAACCACGACTTTCCCCATAAAAGTTAATGGTGATTCGCGGTTGGGTTCACACACTACCTTGGGTAGTTCCTTGTGGCCCCAGCCATTTTAAAGGCTCTAGGCCTTGTGTCTATGCAAGTCGTGGTTCTTATACCACTTTCTTAATATGTGGTTTGGTACGCTCCTAGGGCTCAATGTATATTGTGCTAATTTACTGTGTGATATTAACATTACTGAATTTTACTTTTGCCTCTAGCCTCATAAAGGGGCTAGAGGGATGTGTTTAGAATAAATACATATATTGTATATATATATACCTGGTGTTCTCTTTTATTTGATCATTCACAGGATTATAGACTGGTAAACAAGCTGCTTTACATTCCTCCAAGACTTAGCCTGAAGACTGCTCTCCACAGCTACCTTTAGGATAGCTTTCTATTAAGGTTGTCTTTAACCTACCATCAATAGCGGTCGTTTGGACTGGCGCAAGGTGCCCACTAGAATAGTGGACAGCATATGCCAGGCCAACTTCTCACATCGGTGTGCAGCATGTGGGATTCCAGCTTGCCATTGTTTTCCCAGATAATCTCAAGTGTTTGATTAATTGAAAACCACTAAAGGTACCAGAGGTACTTATAATACAAGCTTAAATACAGTAAGCTCTAATGGACTTAGAGTTTTGTGTTAAGGGCTTAGCACACCCTTTCTACAACTCAAAAGAGTTTAGTAGGTAACAACTAGTGTAGTTAGGTGCATACACCACACCTCACTAGTAATGTCTTCAAGGCCAGGAACCACTGGGTCCCTGCCAGATGTCAGTATATTACAAGCATCCAAGTTTGACACATTCCCTTTTTTAGAATTAAGGGCTCTGTGTACTATGAGGAAATTGAAGACAGGCAAAAGTGCCAATAACCAATGCCTCAGAGAGGTACTGGTGTTAGATGACCTTCAGAAGGCTTAAGAGCATGAGGGGTTAGGCATTGGGGATGGGGCAGAAGCAGAGGAAGAGACTGGAGGTACAAACCACCAGGACTCAGACTCTAATGCTGACCAGGATGGTGACAATCCCCTTGACCTGGACCATGCAGCTCCTACTGGAGATGTGGTGGAAGGCCAAGGTGGCCCTAGCTTTTTGTCCCTCCAGGAAGAGTTGAAGGTATACCTAGAAGGCCCAGATCTCCTTCTGTGGAGTCGGACTATTCTGGTGTATCTGTAGTAGGGACCTCTGTCTCTTCTCATAGGAAGGAATCCTCCCAGGAGTAGGGAGAAAGGCAACTGAAGTATCAGGAAGCCCAGCTGAGAATTAAGAGACAGCAGGTCGCCTTAGAAAGGGAGTCCCTAGAGGTTGAAGGAGCTAAAAAAAGATGGAACTAGAATCCCATGGTGGCAGAAACTTCCCTAGTGGTAGAGAAAGACCTCATAACCATAGGAGTTTAAACAAGCTTGTCTCTTCCTACCAGAGTGGGGATGACATCCACAAATGGATAACTGCACTGGAAATGGCCTGCAAAGTTCAGAAGGTCCTCAAGAAGCAGTGGGCAGCTATCTTGTGGCTCTCCTTTGCAGACAAAGGTAGAGATAAGCTTTTCACTGTTAGAGAAGACAATGCTGATTGTTATACAGTCCTGAAGAGTGCTCTGATTGAAGGGTTTGTCCTAACCACTGTGCAATATAGAATAAAGTTCAAAGATACCCAAAAGGCTCAGACTCAGGACTGGGTTGACTTTGTAGATTGTGCTACTACGGCTCTGGAGGGCTGGTTACTTGGCAGTAAGGTGTGTGATTACACAGGTTTGTACAACTTGATTATGAGGGAGGGAGAAAGCTCCTTAATAATTGTCAGAATCAGCTGTTGAATCAGCACCTGGTAGACTCTGATCTGACCTCTCCCCAATAATTGGGAAAGAAGGCATACAAATGGGTCAGAATTAAACCTGGGCGAAGTACTACGCTACACTCACGTAGTTTGCGAAGTTTGCGCTACTTCACACTACGCGAATTGCAAGTAGGACAGTGCAAACCCAGCGAGACTTTTTCCTTGCTCACGATCAGCAACATCAAGTTGCCGATCGCGAGCGTGGAAAATAAACCTCCCGTCGAGATTCTCAACGCAGGAAGGTCAGATTTCTCATTGTGTGTGGTCACGTATGCTCGCGACCGCTCGCGATGAGAAACTACCAGTCCGCATTGAGAAAGCTGCAGCTCGAGTAGAAAACTACTCAAGCAGCAGAAAACAACCGCTTGCACTGTGCAAGATGTGGTTTGCACTGATTGCACAGTGCGGCCAAGCATCCGGCACTGTGCAATCAGTGCGAACAGCATTTTGCACAGTGCACTATGCAGTTTGGGTAGCTACGCGTAGCTCGCGTAGCACGAAGTGCAGTTTGCGTAGCTCACGTAGCTCATGTAGTGCGAAGTGCACTTCGTGTAGCTACGCGTAGCGCTACTAAGCGAACTCTGCCCAGGGTTTGTCATAACCAGGGTGAAGCAGAAAGTTCAGAACCAAGGTGGTGACCGAAGAAGCAAGATTCTAATAAGGGTGGGGAGAAGGGTAAAGACCAGAAGTCTTCACAAGGTCCACAAAAATATTTTAGTGGTGGGGATTCCTAATCTTCCAAAATAAAAGGCCAAATGGAACCATGGTGTAAAGTTTGTAAAAAAAACAGCCATTGGACTAGTGATTGTAATAGGTCCAAAGACTCAACTCCAGCCACCATTGCCCCTAAGGCAACTGTTCTTCCTGGTTCAGCTCCAAGTGGTGGTACTCAGAATAAGGGTGTAGCAGGGTTAACCAAGGGTTCTGAGATGGACTCTGGCTTAGTCAGAGTTCCAACTCAGGCTGTACTGATCTGTGATGGAGGCATGGATATGTCCTCCTTTGTGAGTCCCAGTAACTTGGGCAAATACAGACAGCAGCCTTTAATTAATGGAAAAGAGGCTTTGGCATACAGGGATACAGGGGCAAGTGTCACAATGGTGACAAAAGACCTTGTGGACCCTGGGCGGATCATACTTGGTGAACTTTACCAAGTGACCAATGCTAGCAATGTCAGGACTAACCATGCCCTGGCAGTTGTTAATTTCTCCTGGGGAGGGATAACTGGCCTCAAGAAAGTTGTGGTAAGTGCAGACCTTCCTGGTGAATGCTTGCTTGGCAATGATTTAGAGACTTCAGTTTGGGCTGAAGTGGAGCTCAGGACCCATGCAGAAATGTTAGGTATCTCTGCACATGTGTTTGCTGTGACTAGGTCACAGGCCAACATTTCTAACACTGAACAGGCCCTGGATTCTGGAATAATAGACCAGGTGCCTTTGAAGAAAAGGAGCAGTAGGGTTAAGGCAGTGCCTTCCCCTCTGACTCAGAATACAGATCAGTCTCTTGAGAGAGATGATTGTAGTCCTGAAGAAGGAACTGTCCCAGATGAGCTTGAGCCTGATCAGGTTCAGTTTTTGGGGACACGGGGCCTTCCAGGGTAGATCTGAATCAGGAGCTGCTGAGCTGCCCTTCTCTTGAACCCCTCAGACAGCAGTCTGCTACTGAGGCTGCTGGGAATGCTAGTGGCACCCATAAGATTTATTTGGATAATGGACTCCTGTACTCAGAGAATAAAGATCCCACGCCTGGTGCAGCCAGGAGGTCGGTTATACCTTTGAAATTCAGGGGCTTCCTATTGACACTAGCCCATGATATTCCTCTAGCTGGTCATCTGTTCCAAAACAAGATTTGGGACAGACTTGTCCCTCACTTTCATTGTCCCCACATGTCTGAAGACACAAAGGAGTTTTGTCACTCCTGTGTCACCTGTCAAGCCAGCGGCAAGGCAGGTGGTACAACAAAGGCCCCCCTGATACCATTACCTGTGGTGGGGGTTCCCTTTGCGATGGTAGGGATTGGCATTGTTGGGCCAATGGATCCTCAGACAGCATCTGGGCACAGATTTATCCTAGTGGACCATGCCACTAGGTACCTAGAGACAATTCCCCCTAGGATCACTACAGCACCTGTGGTGGCAAGAGCCTTCTTGGGAGTGTTCTCAAGAGTGGGTTTCCCTAAGGATGTAGTTTCTGACAGAGATGCAAACGTTATGTCCAGTTACCTGACTGCAATGTGGAAGGAGTGTGGAGTACATTACAAATGTACCACACCCTATCACCCACAATGCAATGGTTTAGTTGAAAGATTCAACAAAACCTTACAGGGCATGATCAAGGGTCTCCCAGAAAAGCTTAGGCGGAGATGGGACATCCTTCTACCCTGTCTATTATTTGCATACAGGGAGGTTCCTCAGAAAGGGGTTGGTTACAGCCCCTTTGAACTGTTTGGGTTTCATGTAAGAGGTCCATTGTGTCTGGTGAAGGAGGGTTGGGAATTACCTCTCACACCCCCTACACAGGACATAGTGGACTCTGTACTTGGTCTCCGCTCCAGGATGGCTGAATACATGAAAAAGGCAACCAAAAACCTTGAGGCTAGCCCAGAACTGCAAAAGGCCTGGCATGACCAAAAGGCTGTGCTGACTGTTTACCAGCCAGGACAGAAAGTGTGGGTGTTGGAGCCTGTGGCCCAGCAGCCCTCCAAAACAAGTGGAGTGACCCCCATACAATTGTTGAACAGAAGGAAGAGGTTACCTATTTGGAAGACCTTGGAACTCCCAGGAGCCCCCATAGGGTGCTCCATGTCAACAGACTGAAACCTTATGTTGACAGGGCAGACATGGGCTTGCTCATGGCTACTGATGATGGACAGGAGGAAGAGAGTGATCCACTCCCTGACCTGCTCTCACAGAACCCGGATGATGGGTCAGTTGATGGTGTAGCCTTGGCAGGCAGCCTCACTGCTCAGCAACAAGCTGATTGTAGACAGGTGCTCAATCAGTATAGGAACATGTTCTCACTGACTCCAAGTCAGACTACCTGGTGCACTCATGAAGTGGACACTGGGGACAGTCTGCCTGTTAAAAAAAAGATTTACAGGCAACCTGATCATGTTAGGGACTGTATCAGGACTCAAGTCCAGAAGATATTGGATTTGGGAGTTATTGAACCATCAGATAGCCTTTGGGCTAGTCCAGTGGTCTTGGTACCTAAACCTCACACCCAGGATGATAAGAGAGAGATGAGGTTTTGTGTAGACTACAGGAGTCTCAATGCAGTCACTCGGACTGATGCCCATCCAATCCCAAGAGCAGATGAGCTTATAGACATGCTGGCCTCAGCCAAATTTCTTAGCACATTTAATCTTACAACTGGCTACTGGCAGATCAGATTAGCTGATGATACAAAGCCAAAGACAGCATTTTCTACCCGTAGTGGGCACTATCAATTTGTGGTAATGCCCTTTGTTTTGAAAAATGCACCTGCCACTTTTCAAAGGTTGGTGAATAAAGTCCTAACCGGCCTAGAATACTATAGTGCAGCATATCTAGATGATATTGCTGTCTTTAGCGCCACCTGGGAGGATCACCTGGGCCACCTGAGAAATGTTTTGGAGGCTCTGCAAATAGCAGGCCTAACTATCAAGGCTACTTCGTGCCAGATAGGGCAGAGTCAGGTTGTGTACCTGGGTCACCTTGAGGCCAGGTTCAACCATTACAGAATTAGAGAACAAAATCTAGACCATCATGGACTGGGTTGCTCCAACTACCCAGAGTCAGGTCAAAGCTGTCTTAGGCCTGACTGGGTACTACAGAAGAATTTTCAAGGGGTATGGATCCATTGTGACACCCCTGAATGACTTAACTTCAAAAAGAATGCCTAAGAAAGTTCAGTGGACAGTCAGCTGTCAAAAGGCATTTGATGACCTGAAGCAGGCCATGTGCACTGCACCAATTCTGCAAAGTCCTAACTGCTCCAAAGAATTTATTTTCCAAACAAATATATCTGAGTTGGGGTAGGGGCTGTGCTGTCACAATTGAGTGATGAAGGTCAGGACCAGCCAGTAGCTTTTATTAGCAGAAGGCTGACCTCTAGAGAGAAACGTTGGTCAGCTATTGAGAGGGAAGCCTTTGCTGTGGTTTGGGCTCTGAAGAAGCTGAGGCCACACTTGTTTGGCACTCACTTCACTGTTCAGACTGACCATAAGCCCCTCTCATGGCTAAAATAGATGAAGGGTGAAAACCTCAAACTTTTGAGGTGGTCCATTTCCATACAGAGGATGGACTATATAGTAGAACATAGATCTGGGAGTAACCATGCCAATGCAGATGGACTCTCCAGATATTTCCACTTAGTACATGAAGACTCAACTGGTCAAGGTTAGTTTGATGTCCCTGCGTTGGGGGGGGGGGGATGTTGTGTAGGAAAGTAGGATCTGCTTACTATGGTTAACCCCACTTTTTGCTGGTGTTTCACAGTTTTTTTCAACTTTAGTCTGGCTTGGGCCCTGCTAACCAGGACCTCAGCCTAGCTGCTTCCTCTCTAAAATGATTTCATGTACTTTAGGTACACTCCAGTTTGGTTATTGAGGTACCTTTGTGAGTCCCTAGTATATAGTACACTAGGTACTAAGGGCATAGGTACCCCAGAGGCCTACCAGGGGTTGAAGCATGTATTATGCCACCCCTGGGAAGCCTTCCAAAATGGCACCACAGGACTGCTACTGCAGCCTGGGTGAGGTGGTGCATGCAACCCTTACTAAGATATAGGTTACCTATATCTACTTTTAACCACTGACACATATAAGCATATCAGTCACACCTATGGCAGGTCTTATCAATCCTGAAGGCAGAGGGCTTGGTTCTGTGTGAGAGGGAGTGCCCATGCATGAGCTGGGCCCCTCTGCAGCATTTGGAGCATATTCTCTGAGGCTGTTCTGTGAGGCAGCCACACCATATAGAATTCCACCCTTCTAGAGAGAGAGACATGTGCACACTGGTCTAACCGGTAACAGTTTGAAAGAGCCCTGGCATCAGAAAATGGATGCTGCAGCCACGGACAAGGGTCTGACCTCCTGCTCCTGGACGAAACTCTGGCAGGGGATGCCTGTACAATAGGTTTCCTGTCACAGGGAGGTGTAACCACCTCCCAGACAGGCTTTAGTGTATTGGGGCTGGGTGGGGGTACTCCCTGAGTGCTTTGAAAGTCTGCACTCGGGGCACACTTGGTGTCCCTGTGCATAGCCCAGTTCAAACCGGTTGCAGGGGCAACCAGCCCCTGCTCTGGCGCAAAACTGGAAAAGGAAATGGGTGTAACCACACCTCTTTCCAGACCCTCACATAGGTGGGTCCCCAGAGTATGTCCAACTCCTTTTCTTAGTATAAGTAAGGGACCCCTGGGAACAAAAGTTTAGTTTACACTTGTTTGAAACTCTGAAACTGAATCATGGAACTTCAACGCTCTACTAAATACTAGAGGATGGAAGAATCACCCTTGGGGTCAAGGAGTGACTCCCCTGCTCAAGCAGGCACCAACAAAGCATCTTGCTGGTCTGCATTTCCGAAGCTCCAGATGAACTCCAAAGTATTTGTGACACAGGAAGAGGATTTCTAGACTTCTCAGAGGCCGACACTTGTCCCCAGCAAAGCTGAGACCTACAGCCCTCATGAGTGATGTGGAACCGGAACCCCTGGACACCGTACCCAGTTGCTAAGTGCATTAACTTCCAGAGCTTTCCCGAAGTTATGCATTGAGTAACTTGTAGCCCAAGCCCCGCGCATCATCTGCACCAATGATTGTGGGCCTACACTCCACGACTTTACCCTGAGCCCCCTTATTGCATTTCCACTTGAGGCTCCTTTGTGATCGCTGGTACGTCGCCTATTGGGTCCCCTCAAAGGTAACTCTACTTTTCCTTGGGCCTCCCGGGTTGCTCCAGATGTGCCCTAACTCTCCACTGCGTGGTGAGTCCCTCAGACCTTGCTGGTCTACTCCGAAGCATTTCTTTGATTCCTGCATGGGTTGCTGTTGCCAAGGCTTGTTGGGTCTGAACCGTAAACCGACACTGCAGCACTCAACATCCTTTGTAAGTGAGCTCGAATACAGAACCTGGTTGCCGTCGATGCCTCCTGGTCCTTGTGGCTGAAGAGTCAAGCTTCAACTTATTCACCTGAAATCACACGACATCGATGGGCATTCGACTATCATGCCCCTGGTCACTGGTAGGTGACCCAGGACTCTGTCCCCTCTGCTGTCAGGTTCTTCTTATCTTCGATCCAGGCTTGGATCACACTGGACACTTTCCACTTGGAACAAATACAAAATAGTCCTAAAACCTCCAAAGCCCGAGTTAAGTCGCAGTGAATCTAAAAGAATATAACCTAATATAAAGGCTCACGAGAATAAATATTCGGTCTAAGTTTAGGTACCCGAATCCGAAAAATATTAATAATAATAAGTGACTGAGAAAAGTCTCCTAGACAGGCTTCCCCGTAGTTCCCAGAAAGTTAACTAAGCCGTATTACATGTGAGTAAACTGGCATATCACCAGTAAAGCTATTAAGAGCTTTGGGTTCTCATTAAGAGGGTTTTAAGGAAGGATAACTCATGCAATACACTTACCAGTGTAGACGTATATTTCTCAATAGCGGTGGCAGCACGGGTACGGCGTCTAGCACCCGCTCCATCTCGCCGTGCCTCTAAATACTAAGTCCCAGACACAAAGAAAGGACCAATTCAGTCCTGCTTTAGACCATTCCAAAATGGCGCCCAAAATTACGCGTTTGTTAAAAAATCTTCAAAAGGTATTAATAGGCGCTCCAAATAAGCATCAAGATGTAAACAGTCCAACTTAAGTATATGTTGATTGTATATACAATCTCTATTCTAACCTCAATTTTATAATAAAATTCGGAACGTAAGTAAATGTAATATCTCGTTCACTTTACTAGGTCGACTACCACTATGACTGAGCAGGGCACCTTAACCCCTTCGAGGCTGATGACGAGCTGGGCTCGTCATGGTGTAGCCTCCTCAAACACTGATGACGAGCCCAGCTCGTCATGAACAATGGGTTTTTTAAAAAGTCAGCATACAAGCAGAAGTAGAGCAGCGCGCATGTGGTTAAAAAAGAAATAGTCAAGAAAGAAAGGTAAAGACCCATAGTAATAGTAAAGTGCAGTATGACAAATTATAAAATGTGCATCGCGCCTCTATACAATAAAGTAACACTATGTATTTCAGAGTACATCAGTCAACACAGAATCTAATAGTTGGGGATCATTGTGAAACCTCCTGAGCAGCCCTAGGGGGTCAGGAAGACCTATAGCAAATAGCAAACTTTTCCTGTCAATCTACACACTCAATCTACATACATATACAAATAAATAACAAATCACATTTACTCCCACATTAACTCAAAACAAAACACCCTGTTCTATTCCTTGAACTTTTGAACCCTTTCCAACTGACAAAACCTTCAACGCTACCTCCATTCTGCTTTCTGCCTGTTACCATAGAAACACTTCAAGGAACAGATAACTAAGCACACAGGTGAAAAGTTCATCGAACAATGTTGCAAATCAAAACAGTAAGTGTGCTTGACTTGTCAATATACCAACTTATCTTAAGTAACGTTCTTTTCTATCACTTTTTGTTAACCAATAAATATCAGGCTTTTAAAAAACTGAAAATTGCACCCTAGTTTTTTGTGTAAAATGTTTTCAATCAACCAATCATTTCTTTGCTTTTTTCAAAACTGCATCTTATCCACCAATCTAGAAAAATCTATTTTTCAAACTGCCATTTCATTTACAGAAACCATCTAAGTGCATCCAGACCTTTCTTCAAGTTGCTTAGGGTGTGGATTGTGGGACACAGCTATAATTTCTGGAGCCAAAGGTACGCACAACAGAAAAGAAATCACAAAGACCCAGGTTTATCAAATGTAGACATTAAATGGATTGGACAGAGAGGGTTAAAGTGGCACCAATTGATGCCATTGGTGAAAACCTTTTTGCATTTCCAACACCCTGACCTCATAATTGTGCACTGTGGTGGCAATGACCTAGGCACTTTGACTGGGGTAGGTCTGGAAATGTTTATGAAGGACACCTTTACAGAACTGATGTCACTTTTCCCCCAAACCTCCTTTGCCTATTTTAATATATGCCAAAGGCAGAAATGGAACTGGTCCAATCAATTTTGTCCACAGATTGAGAAAGCTAGGAAACATGTGAATTAATCTGTTTCTGCTTTTCTCCAAGACTATAGAATGGGGTCAATTTACCACAACAATCTGTGTTTCAATATGTGTATCTATAGGAGAGATGATGTCCATTTTACAGATGAGGGGAACAGAGTCTTCCTCTTGAACTTTAGACTCTGCATGGGTACTTACTTGTAGGTACTAAAATCTCCCAATAAACACAACAGCTCTTTTTAGAGCCACCCAACATCTAAACACATAAACTTGATAAATATGTGAAAAATATTTTTCTTTTTCTTGCTTAGGTACGCATACGGAATGACTTAGGAACCTCGCACCGTACGTCGTCTGGCCGCACTGGGTATGCGACGTGCGTACTATAAATTTACTGTTAAAAAAAAACCCCTATCACTAATTTTTATTATCCCCAGGGACCCCAGGAACCCCATCCCCCGGGGCTCAAATAAAACGTTGGGGACCGTGGGGGGAGCCCCAAGGCCACCACGGTCCTAGCCGGCTCCCCGCGTCCTTCGGGAGCCGGCATTGCTTTTCGTAAGAGAGAGCAGCTAACATGCTGCTCTCCCTGACGAAAAGCAATATGCTTTCCTATTTGAAAGAGAGAGCAGGTTTCCTGCTCTCTCTTCCAAATAGGAAAGCAGTTTGCTATGGTAGGGCGGGAACCGCAAGGCTCCCGCCCTACCATAGCAAACAGCAGTGTCCCGGGGTAGGCACCCTGGGACACTGCAGTAGCCGGCCCTGGGGGGTGGCAGTCCCCAGGGCCATCAAAGGCTCCAGGAGGGGGGCTGCGTGGCCCCCTTCCCATCATTTGTAA
The DNA here is from genome assembly GCF_964263255.1 of Lissotriton vulgaris. Taxonomy (NCBI): domain Eukaryota; kingdom Metazoa; phylum Chordata; class Amphibia; order Caudata; family Salamandridae; genus Lissotriton; species Lissotriton vulgaris. The sequence continues at coordinate 1,186,131,023 of NC_141689.1, forward strand.
AGCCCCCGGGGGTGGTGGTCCCTGGGACTGGGGGGGTCCATCACAGAGCCCCCAATTTAAATATTAGAGCCCCGGTGAGGTGGTGGTCCCCGGGGCATGTGGGGGGGTTCTGCCCCCACACAGGTTTATTTTATTTTAAAAGTAGCCCCGGGGTGGCGGTACCCGGGCCTGTGAACCCCCTGCATACAAAATATTAAAGCCAAAGGGGGTGGTGATCCCCAGTGCTGGGGAGCCCCTCTGGGCCCCCCTTTAGAAACAATCAATTTCCCCCAGGAGCCGGCATTGCTTTTCGTCAGAGAGAGCAGCTAACATGCTACTCCCCCTGACGAAAAGCAATATGCTTTCCGATTTGAAAGAGAGAGCAGGTTTCCTGCTCTCTCTTCCAAATAGGAAAGCAGTTTGCTATGGTCTCCCGCCCTACCATAGCAAACAGCAGTGTCCCGGGGTAGGCACCGCGGGACACTGCAGGAGACGGCCCTGGGGGGTGGAGGTCCCCAGGGCCATCAAAGGCTCCAGGAGGGGGGCCGCGCGGCCCCCCTCCTATCATTTGTAAAGCCCCAGGGGGTGATGGTCCCCGGGGCTGGGGGGTTCATTTACGGACCACCCAATTTAAATATTAGAGCCCCAGTAAGGTGGTGGTCCCCGGGGCATGGGGGGGGGGTTCTGCCCCCATACAGGTTTATCATATTTTAAAAGAAGTCCCGGGGTGGCGGTCCCCGGGGCTGGGGGGCCCCTGTGGGCCCCCATTATCATAAAATAAGAAGCCCCAGGGGGTGGTGGTCCCCGGGGCTGGGGGGCCTCAGAGCCCCCCCACCCTATTAAAATAAGCCCTGGGGTGGTGGTCCCCGGGGCTAGGGAACCCCTCTGGGTCCCTCTTTAGAAACAATCAATTGCCCTCAGAATTTGACCCCCCCCCCCCCCCCGGGACAAAAAAAAAATATTTATATGCAATTTTTTTTATTATACCCTGCCCCCTTTTCGCAGTTTTCCCTTTTCTTTTTCTGTTTTCTTGTGTCTCAGTTCTACCGAGGCACAAGATGGCTGCCAACACTTCCTGGTTTGGAGTGTTGACAGACAGTTTTTAGCCAATTAGCATGCAGCTCGTGTTCGTAATGGTACGCGTACTGTCCTCGGATGGTACGCGTACGGTACTTCGTCTATAGATATATCTATGGTTTTACTTTTGATTTTCTAAGGAACTACTGAACAGATTTACACAATTTAACAAAAAGCGTAATCTGCGAACCAAACTCTACCTTTTTGCCAAATTTGATGTAATTCCGTTCAGCAGTTCGGGCTGTAGCCTCACTTAAAGAACCCTATGGAAAATTGCATGGGGAAAACACATTTTTTCTTAGCCCCCGCTTAATTAATCACCCCGAAACTTTCAGGGAAGGAGCAGAGCGGAGCACCCCATCTTCTTTGAGAATTCCATGTAAATTCGTCAACCGGTGCTAAAGTTATTCTAAATAAAATGTTGCAGATTTCCTATGGAAACTAGGTCCTAACTATAAATACCTACTGGCGACCGCCAGTAGGTATTTACATGCAAAAATAGCCCTGAAGCATTCCAGAGTGTGCTGTGCCTTTTTCCTTTGGAAGTGGGTGTGGTTTGGTTAATAGTCAGCTGGCTGGATGCTGACATACAGCACACCCTCTCGGTCAGGAGCGCCGTGGAAGAACCAGCATTGTGAGGAATTCCGTGTCGGCAAAGACACGGGGCCCCCCCAGCAGTTATATAGCCGTCCTGGTCGTATGGCTTCTGTGGGGAGAGAGAAGGCACCACGGCTTGCCTGAGTAAGGAAGCTGCAAGGACTTTGTTTTACCGCTTCCCCGGGCACTCGAGCTGGTGTGAACTGTATGAACATTACTGAATGTTTGGGGCGTCTCTGTCACTGCACAGTTGCCCAGCAGGAATACAAGTACCAGCATGCTCCTGCCCGTGGAGGTGTCAACGCGGTGAGAGCATACCTTTAATTGGAGGAGGGGCGTGGAGAGAATTTAAGCAGGGAAAGCATCATCTTCAGCTGCACCCTGGTTTGACCCCCTGACAGCATGAAACCCGTGAAATCGGCACTGAGGAAAGCAATTTATTGCTGAAACGCGTCTGCCACGAAGATTAATGGACTGCTAATATCCCGCTTGTAAATCATCAAAAAAAGCCCTGAAGCATTCCGGAGTGTGCTGTGCCTTTTTCCTTTGGAAGTAGGTGCGGTTTGGTTTATAGTCAGCTGGCTTGATGCTGACATACAGCACAACCTCTCGGTCAGGAGCGCCGTGGAAGAACCAGCATTGTGAGGAATTGCATATCGGCAAAGACACGGGCCCCCTCAGCAGTTATATATTGCTGTCCTGGTCGTATGGCTTGTGTGGGTAGAGAGGAGGCAACACGGCTTGCCTGAGTAAGGAAGCTGCAAGGACTTTGTTTTACCGCTTCCCCGGGCTCTCAAGCTGGTGTGTGGGCCGTGCCCACAACTGTAGGAACATTACTGAATGTTTGGAGAGTTTCTGTCACTGCGCAGTTGCCCAGAAGGACTACAAGTACCAGCATGCTCCTGCCCGTGGAGGTGTCAACGCGGTGAGAGCATACCTTTAATTAGAGGAGGGGCGTGGTGAGAATTTAAGCAGGGACAGCATCATCTTCATCTTCACCCTGGTTTGACCCCTTGACCGTGTGAAACCCGTGAAATCGGCACTGAGGAAAGCAATTTATTGCTGAAATGCGTCTGCCACGAAGATTCATGGACTGCTAATATCCCGCTTGTAAATCAGCAAATAAAGCACTGAAGCATTCCGGAGTGTGCTGTGCCTTTTTCCTTTGGAAGTAGGTGTGGTTTGGTTTATAGTCAGCTGGCTGGATGCTGACATACAGCACACCCTCTCGGTCAGGGGCACCGTGGAAGAACCAGCATTATGAGGAATTGCGTGTCGGCAAAGACACGGGCCCCCCCAGCAGTTATATAGCCGTCCTGGTCGTATGGCTTCTGTGGGGAGAGAGAAGGCACCACGGCTTGCCTGAGTAAGGAAGCTGCAAGGACTTTGTTTTACCGCTTCCCCGGGCACTCGAGCTGGTGTGAACTGTATGAACATTACTGAATGTTTGGGGCGTCTCTGTCACTGCACAGTTGCCCAGCAGGAATACAAGTACCAGCATGCTCCTGCCCGTGGAGGTGTCAACGCGGTGAGAGCATACCTTTAATTGGAGGAGGGGCGTGGAGAGAATTTAAGCAGGGAAAGCATCATCTTCAGCTGCACCCTGGTTTGACCCCCTGACAGCATGAAACCCGTGATATCGGCACTGAGGAAAGCAATTTATTGCTGAAACGCGTCTGCCACGAAGATTAATGGACTGCTAATATCCCGCTTGTAAATCATCAAAAAAAGCCCTGAAGCATTCCGGAGTGTGCTGTGCCTTTTTCCTTTGGAAGTAGGTGCGGTTTGGTTTATAGTCAGCTGGCTTGATGCTGACATACAGCACACCCTCTCGGTCAGGAGCGCCGTGGAAGAACCAGCATTGTGAGGAATTGCGTATCGGCAAAGACACGGGCCCCCTCAGCAGTTATATATTGCTGTCCTGGTCGTATGGCTTGTGTGGGTAGAGAGGAGGCAACACGGCTTGCCTGAGTAAGGAAGCTGCAAGGACTTTGTTTTACCGCTTCCCCGGGCTCTCGAGCTGGTGTGTGGGCCGTGCCCACAACTGTAGGAACATTACTGAATGTTTGGAGAGTTTCTGTCACTGCGCAGTTGCCCAGAAGGACTACAAGTACCAGCATGCTCCTGCCCGTGGAGGTGTCAACGCGGTGAGAGCATACCTTTAATTAGAGGAGGGGCGTGGTGAGAATTTAAGCAGGGACAGCATCATCTTCATCTTCACCCTGGTTTGACCCCTTGACCGCGTGAAACCCGTGAAATCGGCACTGAGGAAAGCAATTTATTGCTGAATTGCGTCTGCCACGAAGATTCATGGACTGCTAATATCCCGCTTGTAAATCAGCAAATAAAGCACTGAAGCATTCCGGAGTGTGCTGTGCCTTTTTCCTTTGGAAGTAGGTGTGGTTTGGTTTATAGTCAGCTGGCTGGATGCTGACATACAGCACACCCTCTCGGTCAGGGGCGCCGTGGAAGAACCAGCATTATGAGGAATTGCGTGTCGGCAAAGACACGGGCCCCCCTAGCATTTATATTGACGTCCTGGTCGTATGGCTTGAGTGGGGAGAGAGGAGGCAACACGGCTTGCCTGAGTAAGGAAGCTGCAAGGACTTTGTTTTACCGCTTCCCCGGGCATTCGAGCTGGTGTGTGGGCCATGCCCACAACTGTAGGAACATTACTGAATGTTCAGAGCGTTTCTGTCACTGCACAGTTGCCCAGCAGGACTACAAGTACCAGCATGCTCCTGCCCGTGGAGGTGTCAACGCGGTGAGAGCATACCTTTAATTGGAGGAGGGGCGTGGAGCGAATTTAAGCAGGGATAGCATCATCTTCAGCTGCACCCTGGTTTGACCCCCTGACAGCGTGAAACCCGTGAAATCGGCACTGAGGAAAGCAATTTATTGCTGAAACGCGTCTGCCACGAAGATTTATGGACTGCTAATGTCCCGCTTGTAAATCAGCAAATAAAGCCCTGAAGCATTCCGGAGTGTGCTGTGCATTTTTCCTTTGGAATTAGGTGTAGTTTGATATATACAGTTTCACAAGGTGCCCAAAAGCAGAGTGCACTCCCTGCTTGCTTTCTCCAGTAGGGGGGTTTACAGATGCAATCAGCGCCAGCAGAGCCTGACGCGTTTCGAGTTATCCACTCTTCCTCATAGGCTGTCTGCAAATTGAGTAACTGCAAGCAAAAAACAAACCAGTGTCTTAGTCCCTTATTTATTGCCATTATGCACCATAGAAATCACCTGATACTTTTCATCACAAGTGAACATTATCAACATGATGTCTGCTGGGACTGGTAGTCTTCCAATATAATACCCCAGTGGGCTGCCTGCAGTTGCCTCAATCAAATAGTTCATGTTCACGAAAGCACTTGCATGATAACCTCCCCGTTCAAATTATCGGCAAACCAGGTCCGCCCTGCCAATGTTTGCACCAGCAGCGGAACCGCTCCAATGTTCGGCGGTGCTCTCCCCGGCCGGACCGGCCGTAAATATACAGTTTCACAAGGTGCCCAAAAGCAGAGTGCACTCCCTGCTTGCTTTCTCCAGTAGGGGGGGGGTTTACAGATGCAATCAGCGCCAGCAGAGCCTGACGCGTTTTGAGTTATCCACTCTTCCTCATAGGCTGTCTGCAAATTGAGTAACTGCAAGCAAAAAACAAACCAGTGTCTTAGTCCCTTATTTATTGCCATTATGCACCATAGAAATCACCTGATACTTTTCATCACAAGTGAACATTATCAACATGATGTCTGCTGGGACTGGTAGTCTTCCAATATAATACCCCAGTGGGCTGCCTGCAGTTGCCTCAATCAAATAGTTCATGTTCACGAAAGCACTTGCATGATAACCTCCCCGTTCAAATTATCGGCAAACCAGGTCCGCCCTGCCGATGTTTGCACCAGCAGCGGAACCGCTCCAATGTTCGGCGGTGCTCTCCCCGGCCGGACCGGCCGTAAATATACAGTTTCACAAGGTGCCCAAAAGCAGAGTGCACTCCCTGCTTGCTTTCTCCAGTAGGGGGGGGTTTACAGATGCAATCAGCGCCAGCAGAGCCTGACGCGTTTCGAGTTATCCACTCTTCCTCATAGTCTGTCTGCAAATTGAGTAACTGCAAGCAAAAAACAAACCAGTGTCTTAGTCTCTTATTTATTGCCATTATGCACCATAGAAATCACCTGATACTTTTCATCACAAGTGAACATTATCAACATGATGTGTGCTGGGACTGGTAGTCTTCCAATATAATACCCCAGTGGGCTGCCTGCAGTTGCATCAATCAAATAGTTCATTCTGCCACGAAGATTAATGGACTGCTAATATCCCGCTTGTAAATCAGCAAAAAAAGCCCTGAAGCATTTTGGAGTGTGCTGTGCCTTTTTCCTTTGGAAGTAGGTGCGGTTGGGTTTATAGTCAGCTGGCATGATGCTGACATACAGCACACCCTCTCGGTCAGGAGCGCCGTGGAAGAACCAGCATTGTGAGGAATTGCGTATCGGCAAAGACATGGGCCCCCTCAGCAGTTATATTGCCGTCCTGGTCGTATGGCTTTTTTGGGGAGAGAGGAGGCAACACGGCTTGCCTGAGTAAGGAAGCTGCAAGGACTTTGTTTTACTGCTTCCCCGGGCACTCGAGCTGGTGTGTGGGCCAAGCCCACAACTGTAGGAACATTACTGAATGTTCAGAGCGTTTCTGTCACTGCACAGTTGCCCAGCAGGACTACAAGTACCAGCATGCTCCTGCCAGTGGAGGTGTCAACGCGGTGAGAGCATACCTTTAATTGGAGGAGGGGCGTGGAGCGACTGTCATATTCTGAATGGTCACCAATGACACAGCTATCAGACGGAGGACTGAACTCTTCCTCTTTCGGTGTACTTGTCATTTCCTGAAGGACTCCGGCTGGGACAACAATGTAAAGTGAGGTTTGCATGGCCCTGTACTGCTCCAGCTACAACACTCCACTGAATGTACGTTAAACATTCAAATTCACACAGATGTGTCATGCCTGTGATCATTCAAGTGTGAAAGTATGAATGAATGTAGGGTCAGTGATACCCCCTTAAGTCCATGTTGCTCATGTTGTGGGATTTGAGTCACAAGGTGCAACATTACCGATTGCGGTCTGGGTAGCACCGACACTACAACAGACACACGCATTAGTTACTTCCTTGTCCAGGCCAGAACGGAACCACTCCCAGTGCCCAGGGGCCATCGTTCAAACCCCTACACTGGACTGACATACGCCTGGTCAGCCCACTCCGCTTACGCTTAGGGGGGTACGACAACGCTACTTGTCCCATGTCTTCTCTGTAGTGATCTGCTGATCACAAGCCCAGTTGTCAGCATGCCTCAGCCACTCCCTGAGGGCTGATTTACACCCACACCACACCCATCCAGCACAGGAATCACAGGAGATGTGACCCTGCCAATAAAACAGGCCGGGTGCACGTGCTCGAGGCCATTTCCACTATCTATCAGAGAGTGTCTGTGTGGTCAATATTTATACATGAGGGCCTAGGGCCCTACCACATCACATTCCTCAATTCCAGAGGTGACATGATGGCGTCTGCACCATGTGACTTAATCATAAAGGGCTCATGACTTGTGGTGCACAGAGTTGGTGGCAGCCGAGGCACTTTGGCCGCATTGTCCTACCGCAACAAGACGGTAACTTGCGGTGCACAGAGTTACTGGCAGCCGAGGCACTTTGGCCGGCACGGGCCTACCACGATGAGATGGTAACTTGAGGTGCACAGAGTTAGTGGCACCAGAGCTGAGTGGGTATGCAGCCTGCGGTGATGCGTAGGGCTCGATACGCCGTCCTGCCAATCAAGGTTTGATTTAAATTGTAAGCTCAGCTGGACAGCTTGTATGCCGAAGGCAACAGGCTGCACAGACATGACTCCACGGCGCGGTGCTGCAGGGTGCGCTGGAGGCCTGTGCCACAGAATCCAGCAACTGCTGAGGAGGTTGCACCAGCACATGGTGGGCCCTCTTGGAGACACAAAGGTGGCGGCAGGTGAGCATTGAGGCCTGGGCGCGCAGGGTCGGGCAGTCATGGCTGGGCAGAAGACCAGTCTGGGGACCAGGGCTGGGGTGCTTGCGGAGGATGTAGGAATCATGCACACTGCCTGGGAAGTTTACAATGACATTGGTGAACAGGCCTTGGTGGTCTACTTTTGCCTGCACATTGATAAAATGTGTGTGGTTTCTGTTGCGGTGATTGTGTTCAGTGTTGTAGGGGGCATAAGTAGTACATGTGTGCGTTCAATTGCCCCAACATGTACGGAAAACCTGCTATGGCGTAGTTCCCTTGCTTAGTCTCCAGCTGTTCCTGCGCAGTGTGGGGGAAGTGAAGGTTCAGGGGTATCAAGCTGATACAAACTGTGATGCTTACAGGTATGATAAATCCTGCCTAATGAGACCAAAACAGACATTTGTATGGTCATAACCTTCCTTTTCTTTCCTACAAAGGTTACAACCACACAAACTTTTGTTATGGTCTTTTTTTGCAGGATTGATCATACCTGTAAGCATTCCTGTTTGTCCAAGTGCAATACACTGTACCAGATTACGTTTGTGACTATACGGATGCTTGACCATTGTCACCATTTATACAACAGGTTTCTGAATACGGACTTTTAGAATATGGAATTGTATTGGGGAGTTCCCGGACCATATGCAGTTAATTGGACCCACGAGTTGCCCTGATGAAGTTCCCCGTTAGGACAGGAATGCGTTAACTGATGTTTTCATGTTGTTAATTTATGTTTTTTTAATAAATAACTGTTTTTCTACTACTGTTGACTACTGGACTTCATGACCTGGTGCACATCCATGTCACAAACTACAATCTTGGATCTGGAGAACAGAGGCACAAGGCAATGGCTGGTGTTGGGGTTGATTGTGCAAGAACACTACGAATTGGGACTAGCGTGTGGTGCAGATAGGGGGGCCCGCTGTTGCTTTTGTGGACATGCATCCAAGACATGTGTGAGGAAGTTTGATAGGGCTCCTCGGACTCAGGCAATTGTTGGTTGGAAGGTACCAGAGGCCAACAAGTGCAGCACAGCCAGCTGCTTTATCAGCGGAGGGATGTTGGTTGTTCACTGTGTTCGTACTGTCAGCCTGTGGGCAATGGGGGTCTGGATTAACCCTGGGCGTAGTTCGCGTAGTAGCGCTACGTGTAGCTACACAAAGAGCACTTTGCACTAGGCGAACTGCATAGTGCACTGTGCAAAATGATGTTTGCACTGATTGCACAGTTACGGATGCTTGTCCGCGCTGTGCATTCAGTGCAAACCATATCTTCCACAGTGCAACAAGTCGTTTTCTGCTGCTTGAGTAGATTTCTACTCGAGCTGCAGCTTTCTCAACGTGGACTGGTAGTTTCTCATTGCGAGTGGTCGCAATGAGAAACCTGACCTCCCTGAGTTCAGAATCTCCCCAGGAGGTTTATTTTCCATACTTGCGATCAGCAACTTGATATTGCTGATAGCGAACGAGGAAAAAGTCTCGCTGGGATGTCATTTACCTCGCTCGCGGTCACCAACTTGATATTAAGGACCGCAAGCAAGCAAAAAATTACCGCTACGCTACGCATGTTTGCACTGTGCTACATGCAATTCGCTTAGAGCGAAGTAGCGTAAACTTTGCAAACTATGTGAGCATAGCGTTGTACTTTGCCCAGGGTTAGTCAAGATGCAGAGGATAGTTGTACTTTTGAACCTGTAGTGGGCAATGACATCCTCTGACGTTAAGTCTCTGAGGCTTGTGTGTTTTTGGAAGGTCCGCTGCCTTGTTCTGCGTTGCCTCGGTGATAATCCGGGGAGGGGGTCCTGGGGCTGAAGTGGTCCTTGGAGTGGAGGTGGTGGGTGTTGTGGCCCTCTTGGGTCTCTGAGCTGCATGATCAGTGTCTCTATGGCATCTGTTGGCATTCAGATGTGGCTCTTGGCTAAACTCCCTTTCATACTGCAGGTTGTCGTCATGCTTAACACCAGTAAAAGGCAGGTTTTAAATCCCTGCTGCTAAAGCGCCTTATTGCCTGTTTTTGGATCGCACGGCAGATCTGGCTCGTCGTTGAGAATATCGCAAATTGGTGTTTTTATGTGTTTTTGCATGGGAACACCTACTCTGCATATCATTAGAGTTAGTTGTCGCTCTCATCTGTGGAGATGTTTTTTGCGGAAGCTATCATTGGAAAACTGGCGATATTGGCAGTTTGCACTAGCTTGAGAATGAGGCGATAATTCTTTCGCCACTTTTGCTGCGCTAAAGTGACGATAACTTGGCGATAAGTCCTTGAGTATATGCCCCTTTGTGTGTACCATGCCCCTAATTAAGATATTCCCTTTGCAATGGAAGTGTGATCAATTTTCACCAATGCAATGAGTATTACAGGAAGGACCGCATAAGCCCTGTTGTTTAGAATTCTATGCCCATCAAATTAAAACACATATACTAATAAGTTATAAATTTTAAGGCAGTGAAGGGTGATGCTTTTGACACCAGGTCTCCTAGTGTCTCAGGGAAGAGAAGTACTGTAGAGATGATTTCAACCCTTACTGTAGATGCATCTAAAGTATATGGTAAGGACTACAAAGGATATTTTTATGTATTTTTGCAGCCAGTGACGAATATTGACTTTTTAATACGAATCTACGCCAAATCCATCACAGTAATGGCGAGGGACACTTTGTCTCAGCACTCAGCAGTAGAAGTATATGTTTAAACTGAATTCTGTGGAGTCGCACAATACCTCTATAAAATTATATATTCAGTTATGCAGGATGAAAAAAAAGGAACCGCTCAGAGTTCATTCATCAAAACGTTGACTCGAGGCACAGATACGGGAGAAACCTTTGCTTCTATGTGTAAAGATCCATTTGATATTACATTAAGTGAACCATTCTTTTAATAAAACTCTGCTGACCTATTTTGTGTGCAGTCTGACCGTGAACAGTTCCGCTTCTCGCTTCTTTTTAAATACTTATCTTAAAAAGAAAAAAGAAATAGCTGCCTGGCGGAACAATCAAAGTCTGGAATGAAAGATTTTATTTCCATTCTACAGTACTCTGCACAAAACCAGAATCTAAACCATTTTAGTTCATCAACATTTTCGAGCATCTCGTTGAGAATCTGGAGATATAGCGCTTGCAACCATGAGTTTCTGCTTATGGTAAGTTTGATACCAAAGAGCAGCCCTAAGAAAGAATCAATGTCTTGGAAGGTATGCAAGAGACAGAGCTTGAAAATACGAGCTCGCTTTTGTGTGAGTGAGAAGAGGTGCTGTGAGCAGCCCTTGTGGAACAGACAGGCTTCCAATATTCAGAGAGCACCCATTCAGCCCAAGGTCTATTGCTATCTGTTAAGGTACTGATGATATCTACAGGAGCAGAAGAAAGGTCCTCTGTTCCAACCATTACTATCAAAGATAGATGAATAATATATCTATCTCCAGTACAAGTGGGGTGGGAGTGAGAGGGCAGATTGGGAATGGGACAAACGAGAGACTCCTCAATAGGTTTTGTCTACTTCGAGATTGGATAACCGCTATCTCTGCAGACCTCTGAAGTTATGTTTAAAGAACATGTGAAAACAATTTCTAGGGACATACAATGTAATAACTTTTCTTTTTTGTTATTTTACTGTATTCAGTTCCTTCTAATTATGCTGTTCACTACTCTATTATCTGCATGCTATTGAGTAATAACTTATCTCCAATGAACTTTTATAAATAGAGCAGAGGAAGAATCTTTGACTTCTTGTAGGTGGTTATCAGTTGAATATATTCTCTAGTAGCCTCTGCTCTAGAATTATTACTCTTGTTAAGTTTTTTTGCTGGCTGCTATATAGCTTTTAATTTTCTGTCAGAAAAGAATATTTATTACTGTATTTTTTCTTAGGCACTGTTGACATTTTTTCACTAAATTATTTTCCTATTTTATTTCCTTTCAAGTTTTTATTCACATCAATTGAATAACTAATGTGTCTTTAATTTTCTCACTGAATGCACCAGAAGACACTAAGTTTGAGAGTTGAAAGAAACACTACACACACTAGATCCCAGATTGTGTGACACTACTGATGACTTGCATGCTCTCTCTAATTCAGAAGACACTGCACTCTCTCACTGCATCATCACTGCACTCTCTCACTGCATCAAGACTTGCTCAATGAACAGACTCTGGTTCCTGCTTAAACTTCAACTCTCCGCATAAAAGCAGGTGCGTAGAAGAGATGCTACCGCTCGCTTCAAGATTTCAGTTTAAGTGCGCCATGCTCTGCCCACACGCGTACCTCGACTTGAATTGGCTCAAACCACTAAACCACACAGAGCAATCTTTCTCCATCTTGGTGGGCATCTTGGAATTCTCTTGATGCATACTTTGCACATAATTAAGTAATGTTCAGACCCACAGTTTGGTGCAGGAATACCATCTTTTCCATAATAGATAACGCCGAACCAGGAGGTATTTGGCTTTTATCATCTTACTTGTAGACTCAATTATACTGCAATGCCATGGATTCTTGACACTATCTGTGAGATATGGGAGACTGAGAGGCCCCTTGCTACATTCTGTAGGTGAGTCATGTTGGGTTTTGGTCTTTCTGGGTATGGTGGAACTTAGAATGCCGCACTGGATCTTTTCCATGCGTTTGGAATGTACATCTTTGAACAGGCAGAGGCAGTTGTTGTGAGCTTGCTTCCTTGCCAGTCCATTTCCTTAGATGCTAAAGAATAAAGAGAAAAACCTCAACTTGACTTACTGGTACTGCATCTTTCAAAGCCACACCATTCTGTGTTAGGCTTCTGTGGGTTTGCTGCAATAGGCTCACAGTCCATCTACACCCGGGGTTTCCAACGTAGGTCCATGAAGTGTAGATTGATGCCAGATTGTCCGGTTGCCTGCATAAGATTTGAAAGAAATTGGGTTGTTGGTTGACTGTACTGTGAGCCCTGGTCAAGCAGTAATCACAATTCTTCTCAGGGTGAAATCACAAGCAACCCTAAAATTAACCTGTGCTCAACCATCAGAACCTGTCAGGATTAACTCAGGGGTAATGTGTAATGTATTTGTGCAACACTTCAAACAGTGACACAGTAAAAAATGTCACAACAAAAAAATCTCACACCAGTTTAGAAAAATAGAGCAAATGTATAAATTTGAACAAGACTAAAATGACAGAACCGGAGATATTCGTTTGTAAACATTTCAGTAAAAATTGTAACACAAAGTGTTAACTGTGGATATCTGCTTGCATTGGATCTGGACAAAGTCACAAGTTCAGGCTGACTATGATGAAGAGTGGGTTGGCTACAATGACCCAGTTAGTCTTGCTGAACAAAGTGCCTTGAATCCTGGGTTGTAGGGATCTATGACAGAATTTCGACAGACAGAATTTCGACCTACACAAATATCGGCGTAATTATATCGATAGCAAAAATATCGACGCCCTATGTACAACATGGTAAGTACGAAAATATCGAAAAATTAATATCGATGTGAAAAATATCGTTGTTAAATATATCGATTTTTTTAAATTTAAAATAACATAAAAAAACTGTAAATAAGACATAATAATTACTTAAACATATTTAAATATATGTAATAATTGTTAAAAAAAATAATAATACATATTTAATAAAAAAATAAAATAATAAATCATATATAATATATAATTACTTAACAATAATTACTATTCCCACTCCAGTGGGTGCAACAGTAGGGAAAACTGACCCTGAACACTAAAAATACCCCTTTACCCAAAAACCTAAAACTGACCCTGAACCCTAAAAATACCCCTTTACCCATAAACTGAAAACTGACCCTGAACCCTAAAAATACCCCTTTACCAAAGAACTGAAAACTGACCCTGAACCCAAAAAATACCCCTTTACCCAAAAACTGAAAACTGACCCTGAACCCTAAAAATACCCCTTTACCCATAAACTGAAAACTGACCCTGAACCCTAAAAATACCCCTTTACCAAAGAACTGAAAACTGACCCTGAACCCAAAAAATACCCCTTTACCCAAAAACTGAAAACTGACCCTGAACCCTAAAAATACCCCTTTACCCAAAAACTGAAAACTGACCCTGAACCCTAAAAATACCCCTTTACCCAAAAACTGAAAACTGACCCTGATCCCTAAAAATACCCCTTTACCCATAAACTGAAAACTGACCCTGAACCCTAAAAATACCCCTTTACCAAAGAACTGAAAACTGACCCTGAACCCTAAAAATACCCCTTTACCAAAGAACTGAAAACTGACCCTGAACCCAAAAAATACCCTTTTACCCAAAAACTGAAAACTGACCCTGAACCCTAAAAATACCCCTTTACCCAAAAACTGAAAACTGACCCTGAACCCTAAAAATACCCCTTTACCCAAAAACTGAAAACTGACCCTGAACCCTAAAAATACCCCTTTACCCAAAATTAATTAATATTACAAATAAATTACTTCCCACCCTATTCCCCTATAAACCCACAACCCGCTCCAGTAGTAAAACATATAATTTAGTTAAAAATACACATAAATTATCAATTAATTAATCAATTAATCAATTAAAATAAATCATTGCCAATTAATATTTAATTGCAAAATAAATTAATCATTGAAAAATAATTATTTAATTACAAATAAATTACTTCCCACCCTATTCCCCTATAAACCCACAACCCGCAGTGGTAGTAAAACATAATTTAGTTAAAAATATACATAAATTATCAATTAATTAATCAATTAATCAATTAAAATAAATAATTGCCAATTAATATTTAATTGCAAAATAAATTAATCATTGAAAAATAATTATTTAATTACAAATAAATTACTTCCCACCCTATTCCCCTATAAACCCACAACCCGCTGTGGTAGTAAAACATATTATTTACTCTTATATATTTTTAAATTATAAAAACATATTAAACACATATTATAACAATTAATTTAAATACTTAACTTATATTTCTAACACATATTAGTAAATCGAAATTACTTACATCGATATATATGCTATCGATATTAGTAATTTCGATATTACTTACCTTAGGGTCGATATTCTGGCCATCGATATTCTGGACATCGATATTCTGTCCCATCGATATTAGCAACTCGATATAAGTGTAGGTCGAAATTAAAAACTCGATATTTTGACTGTTTACCGGGTTGTAGAGCTTTGCGTAGACCTCCATTAAAGATGACGTTGGGCAGCTGAAGCAATGTGCCAATTCCAAGAAGTGGTGAGGCTGCCATGTAAGGGCCTGAGTCGTTGCAGAGAATCCCGCCAACAGGACTTGTAATTCAAATTACAGTTTGGAGGATGCGTCACGCAGACGGAGCGATGCATCGGTTCGGAAGAACTGCAAGTGGAGTCTTCTGTTGTCATTGAGACTGCCATCAATGAGTGATGTGAGGGATGCATTGAGGAACATTGCGCAATCAAGCGATGCAATGCTTCAGAAGAACTGTGATGCAGGACTTTGTCATGGGTCAAATTCACGCAGCAGCAGCGATGCATCAGTACTGCTTGGGTTTGGTGCAGAGGAGATGTGATGGTTCCGCTGGACCCACAGAGGCTAGCAGAACACCTTGAGCTCACTTGCAGGGGTACAGGATTGTAGTGCCACCACTTGGTAGGATAGAATCACAGATGGCAGAGTTTAGGTGCAGATGCAAAGTTGTTGGAAGCCTGTTATGTCCCTGAGGCTTCAAATCAGGAGGCCAGCCAACCAGCCCATATAGTCACTATGGGTTCTGGGTTCAAGAGATACAGGACCAGTTCTTCTTGTCCAGGCAACAGGGCGGCAGGCAGCAAGTCAGCACAGCAGGGCAGAAGTTACTTCAGAGCAGCAGTCCAGCAGAGTGACAGTCCCTTCAGTACCTCAGCAGTCCTACTTCCTAAATTATTACCTAGGTACCTTGATTCTGGAAGGTGGAAGACATTTCTAGACAGAGGCTTTGAAGTGAATGGAATTTCCTGCCTCCCCTGTCCTGGCTCCAAGCTGGCTGAAGTGACAATGCAGGGTAGTTAGGTCCTTAGTATGAAGTCAGAGCAGAAGCAATTCTGTTGTATTTTGGGCTGTGCTCCCCATCCTGACAGCAGATGATCCATTCATGCACACCTAATCCCTCTATTGGCTGACTTTCTGCGAGGAATTCACAACGTCTAACAGTCATTTGTCCCAGACCAGACTTTAGGAACAAAAATGCAAAGGGCAGAAAAATGCCAACTTTCTAAAAGTGGAATTTAAAAAAGTGATTAAAGTCCCAACTTAAACAATGAATAGGGCTCTTCACCACAATTCCAAAGATACCAAACATAACATAGCTATCAAGTCCCACTTGGAAATTACTACATGTTAAATGTTATAATGAATCCTCAATGTTATCTTGGGGGAGAGGTGGGCCTCACAGTAGTGAAAAATTAATTTAGGAGTTTTTCACCACCAGGACATGTAAAACCTAAAAGTATGTCCAACCGTTTAAATACATATCACCCTACAGTCCGAGCTACTTGAGGTCTGTCTTAGGGGTGACCTTAACTTAATAAGATGGGAGTTTAAGGTTTGGCAAGGGGGTTTAAAGGCCAAGACAACATGGTAGATTAAAACTACATTCAGGCTGCAGTGGCAGACCTGGGACATGTTTTAGGGTGCTACATAAGTAGGTGGCACAATCAGTGCTGCAGGCCCACTTATAAAATTACATTTTTCATGCACTGAGTAACAGAGTATATGGTACACTACACTACAAGGCACTTAAAAGGAAATTAACTATGCCAATTGAGAATAAGCCAATGTGACCATATTTTAGAAGAGGACCAAAAACACTGTATTACTGGTCAGCAGTGGCAAAGTGCACAGAGTCCTAAGGCCAAGAAAACTAAGTGCAGCAAAAATGAAGGAGGTGAAGACCACCCTAAAGCTGACAGGTCTAAAATTATTGATTGATGTATGTAATGGTGAGTCAACAACTACTGACAAAGGTTACTTTTGTGTGGTGAGGAGGGCTACTCAAACCCAGAATTCAGAAATGACATTACATTGGGTACTATTGGTGAGACGAAAATGCTTTATATACAAAGCTGCACTGGACTGTCCATTGGGAAATGCACAAGGGAAGACAGTGCAGAACACTTCCCACCATATGATCATGCACAGATCAAACTGCAGTCACCTGTCTAGTCTAATTGCGTTCCAAATATTTAATCAGCAGACACCCTTACAATCATTTCTCCTCTGCCTGATGGCAGCCCACCTCATGTCTGTAATCAACTTGCCGAGGGGGGTGCCACATATTGACTGCCATGAGGGTATACCATCAGCCAGAATTCGGGTACTTTCTGTGCTTATCCTGTGTTCTTTGTGAGGGCAGCAATTCTTACTCACATTTAAATTTCCTTCTTCTTTTGTCCATGGAGCTCTGTAAACATATGTTCAATCAGCAGCATCACCTTTTTATTTCTAATTCACATTCCAATCAATGCTGTGAGCGTGCCTGAGTGCTCTAGCATTTTTTTAGACCATTTCCGTTTGAGTCCAAACCTAAACAACTTTCCCTGCAGCTCAGTCAAGGAAGACCGCCTTTGTGCATCATATGAAGAATTCATACATTTTGTAGATGTATTATGTTACTTAGTTTCATAGTCTGAATGTGCTACTGTTCTTTCAATTGATGTTCATTCAGTAAGTTCCCAAAATTAATTCAGTTTGTTGGTCAATATGTATTCCGTTTCATGTATGAACATTTCATTATTAATCCTGGTATTGATAATTTTATGTTTCTTTCTAGAAAATTCATAATACCACCGATACCATAGAAAACCTGACTGAAAGAAATATAACTGATTATATTCTGAAAACGTACCAGAAGTTCTACAAAGTCAGGTGAGAATTCTGTATTTGATCTAAAAGAGGCATTGTTTTCGGCCAAGTTTTTCTCCCAAATGTCTAACACTGAACATTGTTATAAAAAAATCTGACATTTAAATTAGTTTTTTCTTGTAACGAATTGTACTATTATCATTGAAAACACGTTTAGTATAAGAAACCAGCAAAGATCGAATCAGAAATACTACTATTCACTGCATGATAACTAAAGGTTTAGAAGCATACATAGATATTTCTTTGGTACTTACATTTTATACCTACTGTTGCAGAGTGTAAAATAGAGTATACCTTCTTGCACAAAAATAATCCTTAAATGGATATTCCTATCTCGGTGGGTTTAGCAGAATGCAGCATGCATGTAAAGAGAAAGTAACAAGGAGAAATAAAGATTTTTATTTCTTGGGAACACCCATGCTCCACCCATGCTCCATCCATGCAACACCTACACGATACAAAATAATGCGGTACTCTGTATTTACTAATAACACGCAAAGCCATGCAAAGTGGCTTTGTGCAGCTTAATAAATGCCAAAAAGGATTTTGTATTGGGGCTGTGCTATGAAAGTGACACGAACCCAAAGAAAAATCATCGTGAATGTGCTCCTCAGTATCAATCTGTGGCCTAAATGATTTAAAGTGAATGCTTTACAGGTGCATTCACGTATTTGAGCGTATATCTAATTTACAGCTTTACAGGCAAGATGAGACAGGATATGCTGGTTATAACAGCTTGTTTAAGGAAATAAAAGAAAGAACATGTAGGAAATTCAAGGCTGAATCTTTATAAGCAAAATAAAAGTATTGATATTTGCTGCCACAATGCAAAAAAGACTACCCCAAACATATATGACGCACTCTCGTATAGGATATAGTACTCTTCTAGTACATGCAAAGTCGCTCCACCTGGCGTTTTATAAGAATCTATTTGATTTTTAGCTCGTAGATGTAAGGACTCAGAGTCAGTCAGCATTCTAGTGCTGAGCATGTAATTACTCTAAACACACACCCACCACTGATGTCACTGGTCAGGTGACACAGGCTTAAAAAAAGGGGCTGTGCGCACGTGCTCTGGGCCAGTTGCACCATGTATGCAGTGTGTGCTGTGTCTCATTCAGTATCAGCATGAGGGCCTAAGGCCCGACCCTACAGTGATGAGTAGCAACACATTATTTTTCATGAATAGACTCTGAATAGTCTAGCGAAAGGAGAACAGTGCCTCACCTCAACTAATAGCTCATTCTGCTGTTTGTCGTTCTAAAGGTACGGCGGGCTCTCTGTCGGAGAGATAAACTCACAGGCGCAGATGAATTCCTCAGACATTTCTTATTTAGTGGAAGAACTGAAAATGATGATGAACATGTCAGAGGTGCGTATGATCAGTCTTTGTATGTTTCAAACTTCGCACATCATTCAACACAGGCAATCAAATAACTCAGACACCGGTTTGCAGCAGTGGCAGCTGCTGCCAGTCTAAAGTGGTAGGCAGCGAGGTGAGGTGGGGGGGAATTAGGGGAAAAATACAAATAATATAAAGTGACTTACCTGCAGCTGCCAGCTGCCTCATTGTTTCTCTCGCAATGGGGCACAAAGCACAGGTTTCCCACCTAATCCAGACAACTTCTCTCTTGCAATACCTTGCATGAGCAGCAGCGGCCCGTGCATGTAAGAGTGATAGGCCCAAATTAGGGGGGAGGAGGATTCAACAGAAGACCATGAGGGACAATTAAGTATATAATGAAAATGTTCCCTCGTCGTCATCTGTGGAAACTCCACCCCCCACTGGGCCTCACCACTCTTGCCTGCATGGGCCGCTGCTGAGCATGTAAGAATCCCCAAGTTTGGCCTTAGTGGGTTAGATTGAAACTCTCTCAGGTACAGGGAGTCTGTGCCATTTCCCAACCCGGCTCAATAATACAGCTGGGTTGGAGAATCATAGGTGTGCATGTCTGTTTGGCTGGCCGTCTTAGGCCAGCCAAACCGACATGTGCACTTGCAGCAGCCCTCCACCACTCCTCCTCTCTGCCATGGCCTAGTCCAGCCCCGCCCCACCCTAGACTCACTGGGGCATATCATCAAGAAACAGCGTTAACGTTATCACCGCTTTAGCAGCAGAAAACTGTCGCTAAACAGGGCCGGACTGGGAACCACAACCAGCCCTGGCAAAGTGCTCGGCCGCCCCCCCTCCCCCCCATTCGGGGGAGGTTAAAAGTGCCACAGAGCTCTTTGCCGGGGCTGGTTTTCAGCCGATTTTGGTACAGGGCAGATTTTGCAGCTATGCTGCAAAAACGGCCCTGTAACATAAATGGCCCCCAGGGGCCCCAAACCGGCCCCTTACCTGTGCGGCGCACCAGGGGATTGTCCGGTGAACGCTATGGCCAGTCCGGCCCTGCCGCTAAAGCGGCGATAATGGGCTTGATAATACGCCCTTATGAATTCCCATAGAAGCCAATGTTCTGATGTGAGCATGGGCTTCTATGGGAATTCTCTACGGTGTATTATCAAGCCCATTATCGCCACTTTAGCAGCAGTTTTCTGCCGCTAAAGCGGTGATAATGTTAACGCTGTGCTTGATAATATGCTCCTTTGGCTTTATGGCTCAGAGTACAGTTTGGTTGGGCAACCTACATTTCCTACAGATATCATTCCATATGTGTGCATAAGAATACAGGGTCATTAATTTACATTATTTTTTATTAAAAAAAGAGGATGTTTGTTTGATGAAATGCCTCGAATTAAGAATTATCGTACGTGATCGCTATACGAGGCCAGGGGAAAGTTTGCCCAGGTAATTACTGAATTTGTTTCGTGATTCCGGCAGAAAGTCAAGTCGGGGTCTGAAAGGGAAAAGTTTACAAGCAATGGTTATTATCACACTTAGGTCAGTTATCGTGTACATGCTGATTTATCCTCCTCAGTTTTTACCACATGATGAATGTAATACTTTCATCTCAAAGCAAGCCATCCAGTCACAACAGTTGTTCAATTTCTGAACATTAGTACTGAAATAGTTAAGAAAACTCTAGTAACTTTTGTAAATTAACTGTTTCGTCTATTAAAAATGTTAGGCTTGGCCTGTGATTCAAATAGGCTCACAAACCTTGCTCCAGTTACTGCAACATGTCACATAAAGAGTTCACTGTATCATTGTTGCCACGTTCGTCAGGATTATTGAATTTTCATATGAAAGATTCCCTGAGGTTGTGAAGATGTATTAGCATTTCTCAGACCACCCAATACACAACTGCTATACCTGCAGGTGAGAGATAAAGCCTGTAGTAAATATGAAAAGTGGAAGATTTAATCATTTTCCCAAACTTGCCTGTATAGATGCAAATGACGGTTCACATATGGTCCTGGCTTACTGTCTGTCATGAAACTGGATCTTTAAAATGCAACACATGAAACTTTTCAATATGTGGTAGGCTTGATCTTGAACGTAGTAAAGAGGATAGGAAAATTAGCACCCAATAAGTATCAAACTCCACAACCACTTTTCGAAATCAACTCAAATCTTGAGCACCTTTATAATATGGAAAGTAGAATTTCCACTCACATAGATTGTTCATGTTTCATGGCAAATGCAATAGTCTCCAAACTTGCCAATTCGCATGGTGTCACTGTGTGTCATACAATATTGGCTGCCTTCACACGGCCATCCAGTAAGGGGGCTGGCAGGGGATTTCCAGCTCGGCTTTTGAGGCTCTGAACAGCTGATGTCCATTAAGGGGTGTAAAAAGACCCGCAGGCATTAGCATCAGCTATAGCAAGATTTGCTTTGGGAGAGGAGTAAACAAGATGGTGGAAAAGTGCCTCTTTGGTAGTTCTAGGCATAAGACCCCACCAGCTCCGAAGCCTTCCCCCGATCCTTAGACAACGAAATATTTTTTTATTTTAAATTGACAGGTTGGCATCTCTTCTCCAGACTCTTCAGCACAGCGTTTTGCAAATATGTTCCAGAGATTCTAAAGAGATGAAGAAGTCATAAATTAAACAAGATGGTCATTGGCAAATGTGATTACATGCCAAGAGACTACGAAAGATATAATATATTAATTTTCTAATGGACTTCTAAAATGATCCTCCCATTGTTTGTCACTAATGATTATAATATTTATTTATTCTCAAATGATATCAGAAGAATTAAGGATTACCAGAATAGTACACATTTTCACCATAGTAAAGTTTCCATACTGCTGGTATATCAAATAATAACTGATTGTCAATTGAAATTCTGCTTTGAGAACTCCAGAGAGACTGCATTCATCCACACCTAGTAAAGATCAAGATCATGTGATGGAGAGTGATTTTTTTCTTTGAAACTTCTTGTTAGAAATGGTGGTCTCTAGTTGGCAGAGGTAGGTACCTTTGTCCAACTAGGGGCCCTTCTTCGTAGTCAGGGTACGAGGGATACATTTCTAAAATAACCCCTACTCACCCCCTTGGCACCTTAGCATGAGCAGACAGGCTTATCTCAGAGGCAGTGTGTAAAGCATTTGTGAATACATTTAGTGATACAGTGAAAACACTACAAATGGACACCACACCAGTTTAGAAAAATTAGTAATCTTTATCTAAACCAAAATAAGAGCAAACAACAAAAATCCACAATACAGTTATCAAGATATCCTTAGAAATAGGTTATTCACTCAAAGAAAGTTAATAGTAACAAGTAACTCCACCTGGAGTTATTACGGCGTTGTGACAGATGAAAATCCCAAAGTACGGCGCCAACCTTCAAAGTGTGGGCTTCAGCTTCTTCAGCGCCCAGACCACAGCAAATGTCTCACGCTCAATTGCACTCCACCTCTGTTCCCGTGGAAGTAACCTCCTACTAATGAAGGCTACAAGTTGGTCTAGGTCCTCCTCATTTAGCGGTGAGAGCACAGCACTCCACTCCAGGATTCCACAAGTCAGCCCTAAATATACGAATGTATTTGTTTTGGAAGTTTGACACCAAATATGACTTTTTAAAAATATATCTATATCATACAGTTTGATAGCTAAAAATCTGTGAATGTTTTTGATGTTGATTTCAGTGAATGGGAGAATGTACTGCAAAATTCAGGGATCATGTGAGTGTACTTACTAAGTAGGGAACAACAGTCCATGTTCATACCATTGTTTTAACCACTTTATATTCTTTAATTTTCAGACCCCTGAAACTGCCAATACCTGGAAGGATGTAGAAATCCTCATGAAAGATCTTGGCACAAAATACAACACAAAGGTATTCTATACAACATATACAGATAACAATATAGAAAGAAAATTGTTGCACACTATATTTTCACAGTGAAGTTCTAACAGTTTGCTAATATAATCAAGAAAACATAGGAGTACCAGAAAATGTGGTAAAGTGGCACAGAAGTTCAGAAAATACCTTAAAGAACGATTGAGAAGTGTTTGCCATTATGGTCCTTTTATAATAACCAGACACATACGGGGGCATATGTACAAGCCCCTATCGCCACAATCACATCCCTTTTTGTGATGTTCCCGTGGCTATAGGGGCCTTGCCTTATGTTCACGGCAGCGTTAAGCCAGGTAACGTGGCTTAACGCCGCCTTGCACATAAGGCACCATTCCAATCTATGTTTAGCATTAAAGGGGTGTGCAATGGGTGTTGTGGTGGGCGTTCCATCGCAGCACTCATTGTATTTTATGCTGCCCCCTATGTACAATAGGAGGCAGCGCCAAAATTAAGATGAGGAAAATCCTGGTCTTAAGCTGGCGAAACGAGGAGAAATGCATTATTTCTCCTTGTTTTTGTTTTTTCCATGTTGTGCTGCCTTTTTCCATGTTTGCTGCCTTGTGCAGCACACATGGAATAAGCAAAATGCCATGGTTTGTTTATGTACAGGAAGGTGACACCCTTCCTGAACATAAACAAACCTTTTAAAAAAATTCAATTTTTTTTACTTTCATGTGTGCTGCATAAAGCAGCACACATGAAAGTTACAAAATGGTATTTTAGGATTGATTATGTGCAGGAAGGTGCACATAAACAATCCTACTTCCTACTCATAACAAATCCTACCTGCACACAGACACCCTTGCACTCTGGTGCAAGGGTGCCAGCATTGGCGTTAAGTTGTTAAACTTAGCGCCATCGCAGGGGGAAAGGCAAGACTGCACCACATTGTTGTAAATATGGTGCAGCCTTGCATCCCCGTAGTAGCGGAGAGTGTCGTTAAGCCTGGGAGGCTAACGACACGCTCAGCCACTTCATTGGACATATCCCCTATGGGGTTTTAGGAGAAAATATTAATCTTATCACAATTGACGTTTAATATGTGTGATTTGTCCTCATTGTTTGTGATCAGAAATAGTGTTGCATTATTAAAATGTAGACAGGGTGTGGGTAGGTGAGTAGTTATTTATAAAGTCAGTCGCACCAGGGCCCAGGGTTGTGAAGGTACAACTGCAGTCCAAATATTGCCGTTTTTAATAGCAAACCGAGGTTTGGGAATAGGTTCTTGCTTCCATTAGGGATGAAGGTACCTTTAGTGTGCGACTGGTCTTGCATCTGCAACATATCAGCTCCAACAACTTGATTAGGGGAAAAGTAGGCATTTTAGATGTTTTTCAACTATTTCACACTATCCACTTAGCGCTTAGTGGGGGGAACACACCAATGTGTTCCACCCTCAATGCACTTGTAAACCTAATTCAATTTAACAGAATGAAAGTGTGAAAACATAATTCAGCTCTGTTTCGAGGAGTGGTTCTCAAGATATATTTTTAACTATGGGTCATTTTTCTTTCCTTCCCATGAAGGTCTGGTTCTATAACCCGGGCTGGCATGCCATGGTGTCTTTTATCAATGTCGCTAATAATGCTATCCTGCGAGCCAATCTACCAAGCGGGAAGAGCGTGAGCCATTATGGGATAACCACCTACAATCATCCCTTGAACTTGACAAAGGAGCAGATGTCTGACTTGTAAGTGACTGTGTTTCCCTTCACTGATGCAGCTGGGTTCAGTATGCTAAATCTCGCCAAAAGAAAAGAAATCAAACTTTTACCTCTTAGAATGACACGCCCTCTTTTCTTTGAGTTTACAAATATTTGCATATAAAGGCAATTCAAGAATGGCTTTTCTTTTCAATGCTCTTGGGCAAGTGTATAAATAGCTAGAGCGGGAACATCTGCGTTGGGCCTTGCGATATAAATATAATACAGTTATTGCCTTGACAGATGTGTCCTCCATGCAAAAAATGGAGCACGCATAAATGTTAACCAACTGTGGATGGGGATTTGTGATCTCTAAAATATTGACTCAAACACAGAAATAGCAATTGTTCACATCTTTCAAAAGACCCTTCTCTTACAAGAAATGTATGTGGGACGGGGAGAGGTGCAGAGAATGTTGAGGAGAGAAGGGGAGATATATTTTTTGTATGGAAAAGGGAGGGGAAGTCGTGACCAAGATGAGTGTTGTTCGAAAGAGGAATGGAATACTTTTAATATGGGAGTGGTAATGCTGAGCGTGATGAAGTGAGATTCTTAGGAAGATCGGTTTATTTTTAATATGAAAGGGGGAGATTCTGAGAGAGGTAGGGGAGAGCAACAGGAGGATTAGCATATTTTTCAATACAAAAAGGAGAGATATGTTAAACAATGTAGGGAAATGTGGCAGAAGGATAGTTAGTATTCATATGTGAAGGGAGAGTGGAGCTGCTGAGTGAGGTGCGCAATGGTGACAGGAGGTTAATTATTTTCCATTTGTAAAGGGGAAGGAAGACATTGAGCTAGGTGGGGAGTTGTGATAGTGTTCCAATGGTGCAGTGAGAGTACCATAGATTACAAGTGCTCAGAAGATGATAGAGTGCCCAGCGTGCAGTCAAACCGGAAGTTGCTGGATGCCATCCTCAGTGTGTGATAGTGAGTCCTGGCCACCATAGCATCCTCTCCAGCCTCGGTACATGTAAATGATTTTGCCTTACACAGAGCTTGGTATTGCACGTCTTAATTGTTGAGTGTATAACTGCATACTCAACTTTCTAATTCATTAATTCCAGTAACCACACCTGAACACTTACGTTACAGGTCTACGGAGTCCGTCAGGAACCAAAAGTGTCCTGTCATCTCTAACTCACAAGACACTACAATTGCTTCCTTGCCCTTGTTGAAAAAAAAGTACAAATATTACATATATACATCACAACTCTTCGATAAATCACTGGGAAACTTGAATTAGTCACCTAGGCCATGTCCTTTGAGGCTGTGAATAGTTAGAAGACATGTCTGTGATTGGCACTGGTGATACAGAGACAGGTGATTTCAGTGGGCTCTCAGAAGTCGCGTTTGAAACAGTCTCATGTCTGACATCTGGGGTTGGTGAATGATGAGGCAGGTGCTTGAAATGCAAAGAATCTTGCGTAATGGACTTTCCAGGATAGTAGGCAGTCACCTTGTGTCCTTTATGAGTCACAACTTTAAATGGTTCAACATCAAATGGAGCATTAGACTTGCATTTTCTCTTTTATCTTACTATGACTCAACCTTCTTCTGCAAACATAGTTTTCTTAGCACATCAGCATTTGTCTACAGGAATATTCATCTTGTGTTTGTGACACAATACTGTTTGACGAAGTTCACCATCATTTGTTGCTCTTTCATTAGTACATTGTGACAACCTAGTTGTCATGTTCCTCCGGTACTTAGGGTGGCAGTAATTTCTTCTGCCATTGATTTGGAGTAAACCAGTAGGCAGGAAGAGCAGAATGAAGAGCATATTTGAGATCAATCTTCTCCAGTGCAGCACACTGAGTGGTCTTGAGTGTGCTCATAAAACGCTTGACCGCTCTATTTGCTCATGGCCAAAGAGATGTGCTTTTCTGATGCTTAACATTGGGATGATTAAGAAAATCGCTGGATTCTCAACTGTTCAAAGGTGGGTCAGTGTCAGACTTTAGTATTCTAGGAACACCCCATTTTGCAAAAATGACATCTTGATACCATTTTCCTGAATGAAGAGTACTCGTCAATGACTACAGTCAGGTGATGTCCATTGTCAAGGAGTCCGAAGAAGTCAACAGAGATTCTCTCCCACACATGCTTGAAAGAATATACATTTCTAATGGGTGCTGGATTGCTTTGGGAGATAAGCAGTTGCACAAATGACAGGCCTTCAATTCCGTTTTAACTCTTTCATGAAGATTAGGAAACCAGATTCCATGATGTCCTTCATTTGCCACTTCAATTACTTGGTCTCGCAGACTGTCTGGTATTCCCAAACCTCATAAGACAATATCTTCCCGAGTAATGCACAGTTCATCTTTCACATTTTTGAATTTCTGATATTCACTGTCATTTATGAGAGGTCAAGTGTGCTGTTTCCAGGATTGATGTGCACTAATGTCTTTAATTATCAGGATGTCCCTATCTGTGCTGATGGTGGTAATGATTGGCTCCTATGAAAAAGCTGCAGGTGTGCAGTATATTAGGATTAAGTTAATGTTTGCATCAGCTGCTTTGGAAGTGTTACCATGACACTGTAATAGCACTTGTGAAGTAGGGTTTTGATCTTTCCCTGGTCGGTAATTTTCCCAGAATCACAAGATGTTGAGCTTCATTTTCGAGACTTGAACACGGTTGCCCAGATTTGAGGCTGACCACCCTAGCCGTTAGGCCAACTCCTCTCCCCAAACAAACAACCTTCAGCTAGCATATGCCACAATATGACTTTGTGGATTTCGGTGTCCATTGCATTGGGCAAGGATCCCACCCAAACCAACTAAGCTTGTGATAAGAACAACCTCTGTATGAAACTTCTGATCAAAGTAGGCCTTTTCAGTGGCATTCTTAATTGCATGCTTGATTTACTTGAAGCTGTGTTCATATTCATGTGACCAGTGAAATGAAGCAGAAAATAATTAAATATGGCAACATCTTGAGGGGGATGGGTGGCTGACGAAGCCTGTATTTTAGCCGGAAGTGGAGTCATTCCCCTATAAGGGAAAATATGTCTAAAGTATTTGAGTTTTGTTTTGTGGAACTCACACTTCTCTGCATTCAAAGTTGGACCTGCATCAGCAAGTAATCCTCAAACTTGTGTAAGAGCTTTATCATGTTCTTTTTGTGTGGCTCCAAAGACTAAAATGTCATCACTGTAATTGAAAGCATTTGTTACTGGCTGTATTAAACATTGAATGACAAATGTCAGCAGCTTATGGGAACACCTAAACGTTATCTTTTATTTCTGAACAAACCAATATAGGCAGACAAGTTGGTAATGCACCTGCAATTTTTTTCAAGTTCCAATTGATGATATCCATTATTCAGATTGAGGTTAGAGTAGAACTTTGCACCATTTAGCTGTGTGATCATGTCGACAATGTGTGGACTTGGATGTCGTTCTCTTTCACACAGATGCATATAGCTCCTTCACTGTCCTTTCTGGAAACTACCACTAAGGATGAAACTCATTGTGTTGGACCAGTAGATCACGCAATGATATCATGGTTTAGTAATGTCTCAAGTTCCTTTCCAACAGCTTCTTGTAAATGAAATGCAATTTGAGATATTTTGAGCAACAGGACGAACGTCCTCCTTGATATGCAGTTTTTCTTTCATGGTTTTAAGTTTTCCTAATCCATGAACAAAGATAGGAACTAACTTACTGTTTTGTGATGAGCATTTATGTTGTAGTTTACAGATATCAGTCCATATCAGCATCAGTACTGAAACTGAGTAAACAGACACTCAACCCAGTACCTTGAAGTACATGAATGGGTGCTTGTACTTTTGGCTTTTTGTGTTTAATGGTTGCTACGAATGAACCATGACTTTTTAATGGCATTGATGCAGCCCATGCATACACTTCAGTCTTCTATATTGTGAGACGGGTACTGGAAACAGTTTGTGTTACTTCTCCTCAGGCATAATGTTTAGCGAAGCACCATTGCCAATAATTAAAGACATGGAGCATCTGTGGACCTTAAGTGTAATTTTAGAATAATGTTTGAATTACTTCTGTGATTTGACTTGTCAAATTTTCTTTGACTTGTCTTCTTCCCAGCATGCGGCCAGTCTGTCATGTGTACGTTTCTCTGATATAAACATTGTTATCACACATCCATCTTCTTCACTCTTGCTTGACAAAGACACCAAGGAACTTTTGGATGAAGATTTAAACAACAATTGACTTTGTTCAGTCTTTATTTTCCTCAGCTGATGTTGCAGCTTGGCCTTGTGGCATGCGTAGAACATCTCTTCTGGAAGGTTTGGGCGTCCATCTTGTTTTCTCGCCATGAGGCACTTAGCTTTTCCTTAGCCTTGCAAACTATTCCAAAATGGTTCTCTTTCCCGCAGCCTATGCATACAGGGCCAATGGCGGGACATTTACCTTCTTGTGGAAATAAAAATCTGCATCTGCAGCATATTTTCTTTTTTTTTTGGAGACATCACTTTGTGTCCTTCAGCTGTGTGTTTCTGCTTACGTTTCATGTTCATGACTGACTAATGTTTTGCACCTCTGGCCTCCATGTCAGCAGCTTGTCAATCTGCATGCTCCTCCACTGTGGCAGCCATGAGTACTCATTCCAGAATAAGTGTTTCTCTCCGCATTCGTCATCAGAATAAATGTGAGAACATCTATCTATAACTCCGAAGAGTATGCCTTCTTCATCATTTAATTAATTGCACTTATAGTATTTGATGAGCATATCAAGTCTTTCAACCTATTTATTTATTGTTTCATCAAGTTTCTCTCATTCCTGACTGAAAATATATCTTTTGTAATCGACATTCGGCATAGGATTGAGTTTAATATTTAATTCCTTTATGGTTTGAGGGTAGGACAATTTGTCAGCTTGTGGTATTCTCTTTTTTGCCTACTTTATTCCTTCACCATCAAGATTTTTGAGATATTTTATGATCTTTTCGTTATATGTTTCTTCCAGTGCATCGACTAAATCATCAAATGTTTCTATCCAGACAGTCCATCTGTCACTAATATTCTGCTTTTTGGTAGTATCAAATGGATGCAGGGGTTTTAAAAAGGCAGCAACTTTATAACCATTTGTGGAACTTCCTGATGTTGAAAGAGGGGTTCTCTACAGCACAGTCTGCTGTTCTCTGGGACCTGCTTCCTTTATGACATCTCTGAGGCCCTGATACATGCTGTCGTCTGGCCCAATCATCTGATGCACTGTGCCTTTTTCCTCGATTACAGTAAGGATTGGAATTGTTTCTTGTATCTTTTCTTCACCTTCTCCACTCTTCTGTATTGTACTTGGCATTTCACTGCCTTTACCACTTCTTTCTATCAGGCTAGTTATCTGCTAGTGCTTCCTTACACCTGGATGCCACTGCCTTTAGCACTTCTTTGCACTCAGCTATCGCTGCATTTAGCGCTTTTCTGTACCTGGTTGTCGCTACCTTTAAGGGTTATTGTTCTGTATTAGTTACAGCTGAGCGTTGCGTTCTGGCACAACCTTACCAACAGGTTTCTGGCCAACGATGAGTAAACTTCTCTGGGAGGCTTTTGTTTTCTTCAAAAGCTTCACACTGGCTGGAGTTGCGCTTTGACTACACATACACCAACTGCTGATCTTCACTTTGACTGTGGCACATGGGATAAGCTTGAGCAGGATACTGACCTGGCAAACTCTCCGGAAGAATACTGTAAATTCTTCAGGTTACACATCCCATATCTTATCACCAATTGTAACATCCTATCCAGCCTCAGTACATATAAATGATTATGCCACACATGGAGCTTGGTACTACACACCTTTATTCCTCAGTGTGTAACCGCAAACTCAACATACTAAATCATGAATTCTATTAACCATACCGAACACTCACGTCAGATTCTACAGTCCTTCATGAAACAAAAGAGTGCAGTGATCTCTAATTCAGAAGACACGACTACCTCTTAGAACACACTGAGATGGTGGTCACCTGTAGGGGTGTTCATTAGACATGTAGAGTGTCGGGCAAGAAGCTCTGTAGTTGTATTGCAACACTCAAAGCTTGGCATAGGATGTCAAACGTGAGCCTTTTCTTGTGCCAAACTGGCACCATGAGTTGAAGGAAAGGGGCTTGGGCAAGCCTTATAAAATGCCCTTTCAAAGACCATGGTATGGCCAAAGAATTCTGTAAGGAATTTGAGTATTATTTGAAGGGTTGGACCACCTCAAATACTTTTCACAATCCTCATCAGGGTGAATCATTAAAGTCACTAAATCAACATGTGCTTAATCCTCTGGTAGCTTAGCACAAATCAGTCGAGCTTAATTTAGAGACAAGCTGTAATGTTCTTATGCAGCAGTCATACAGTAATAAAATGAAAACACTAAAATAATCCAGTAACCAGAACCAGACAAATCAGTTTAAAATATTTCCAAGAAGCACAAAGGGATAAACTCTGTTACCTGGCCATGCTAAACCAAATAAAAGTCAAAAGTTAAGGCTGACCACGATAGAGAATAAGTTGGACACAGGGACCAAGTTCATCCCTGTGGAAGTTTACCTTTTGACTTAGAAACTTTCATCGAGAATAAGTGGTTGTTGACAAGTCATTGGCGGGGCAAGCTGCAAGCTGAATTTGAAATGGTGTTCAACAACGGTGGGTTTCTGAAGCACGGGGTCCTGGGCTGGTTATTTTTGAAGGTGGGAAAGCTCAAAAGTCCATGCCCAGGAAGGCATAGATGTTGATTGGCTGAGGCTCTGTGTCAGTCTTGGTGAAGCCTACTATTGTTGCAGGGATTCTGCTCATACACAGAACTGTACATAGAGACCCAGGACCTCAGTCAATTGTGGTGGACCAAAAAACTCACCTCAGTACCTAGAACCCCTAACCGACTATCATCAGTGTCACATTAGCTCTTCGTCCTATAGCAAAGGTACCAATGATTAGATAACCCAGAACATGCGACTTAGGTTACTCTCAGGAATGGTGGGAATCAAGAACACTCTTTCGTTGGTTATTCTTATACCCGTCCACAACATGGGTAAAAAGTGACACGATAAAGTTTAAAATGTTAATTTTAACGACGTGCTCTAAGATGCAGTATTTTTGCCAACATAAGCAGACACATGGTTAAAAATAATACAAGCATACAATTCCATAAAACACAAAAGGAGAAATCATATTATAATGATAGTGGAAACAGGTCCTATAGTGACTTGTATGCCACCTTTCCTAGATAGGAACTATGTTTTATAGTCTCTTAGACTTGAATAGGGGACCCCATACTTCCAAGATCAGCAGAGGTGAATCAAATCAGGATCTGCAAAAGCTCTCTCACTATCTGGAAACCAAATTTCGTCAAGTGTTTGAATTCATGCATGCAGTGCCTTATTAAAGGCGCAAGAATTTCAGTAAGCTCCAGCTGCGTGTATGTTGTGTCTAAGTGTGTGCCGATCAGCCCGAAAAACAACTAACATTGTTATGACAACCTTGGAGGCTTTAGCACTCACTTTGCTAGCCTAAGGTCGTAGTGTAAGTCTAGAGATGTAGAAAACAATCCAATCTCATGTGAAGATATTCGCGCAATTAAACTTACAATAACAGCTACATGCATTGTCGTGTGCAAAAGCAGAAAAATGGAAAATGGTGTTTAAACTTCTAATAAGCTTATGCTAACTTAGTAATGTGTGCAAGCAGGGGCCTGCCTTCCCTACACCCTCCCTTGATCGCAAAACGCACAAAAAGGGGGGAAATTTTGGAACGCAGAGATCAAGTTCGAGTGAGACAGAACCAAGTTCCAGATTTTGCAAACTGGATGATTGGAAGTAAAATTCCGAAGTAATACCCACAAAAATGTTTAAAACCCAACAGGGTTGTGTAGTGTCTAACACATGTAATGCGTAAAAAGAAAAAATGAAGAAAAAAAGCATGAGTCCGGTAGGTGTCTATGAAGTAGAAGAAATGTCACTTCAATCCAACAGCGTATAGGCACAGTACGTTGCAACCGCGTCCAATAGGAAGTCGTTATCATCAGCGAACATTTCAGCCATCCAATTTATTAACGGAAAAAAAACGCATGTTCTTCGACAACCGGAGCCTCTAGCACCATCAGAGGACAACTAGGGTTTTCTTCGAGATAACTGCATGCCAGAAAGCCATGGGCTGCAGTCCAAATTTTCCAATTACCAAGAACTCCAAGTGCCGCTGCGCAGGCCATTATTCCGACACCAGAACAGTCTAACTCATGAACAACTAAGGGACTCATTAGTAGATCATAATCCGGGTTAGGAGACACCATATTGCAGAGACACAAATCCAGAGCCCATTCAGAACTGCAATCCATGCAATGGAAGACAGGCTTCATGCACGTAAAGTACGAAAACCGGAAAGATAATGCATACGCCACACTCAATGAAGCCATAGGTAGCGATCCATAGTATTCAAGCATCCGGTTACGAAGTTGGAGCAGCCAGGGCAGGTTGTCGTGTGACACTGAATGTGCAACCATTTTTGAGCACGCAAATTCACAGCAGTACACCGGCAGCCAAGGCAAGGATTAATGGTAAACCGCCAAAGAGGCTGGAAAAAATAGAATGAAAAAATGCCGGTATCACACCAAATTTAGTTTGGAATGAGGTCACAGGGCCAGAACTTACTGTCTTAAAAAAGTGTGCCAAGCCTGTGGTCGACGAGGCATTAAATATAGTGTGAATCAAAGCACTGAAATGCAGGGGGAGATCAGTATTCAAAAGAGCATGCACCTTGGTGCGAGTGTTTGCCATTTGAAGGACAAATGTTTCACACGAAGAAGTAAGGGCGACTTCTTTTTAAGACAATAAAGACCTTATTCGACTTGTTTTGTTGAACTCTGCTTTCAAGGTCGGAATGGAAGGCCATTTTTTCAACAGACTACACATTGGGAAACAGTCACAATGTAAGGAACCCCTGCCAGCATACCACAGCAATCTGCATTATTTAAAAGCAAATAACTACCGTTTGCTAGCAACGTGAAAGTCCGTGTTATAGCCGGGACAGGATTTCCTTTCAAAATGCAGGCAAAATTTTGTGCGTCAGCATTACAAGAGCCGTGCAGTTGGATGTTCCTGCAAACTAATGAGTGATCAAATGTTGAAGTGTAATCTTCACCCTTCAAATAAACTTCTTTACCCTCCCTCAGGCATCTATAGGTGAATAGCATAGACCAAACTTCATGGAGAAAGGCACTTCCCAAGGGTTCATATCTCCCTATGGCATAATTCTTCAAACATGAATCGAAGTTAAATAAGAGAAAAGGCAACGTTATTAACCCATGAATGTGCCGTACAGCTGAATTATATTCGGCCACTGAAAATGGTAAAGGTTCCAGTTTTTCAATATGCAAAAGTGAATACGTAGCATCCTTAATAGACATAAATTGTTGTTTAACAGTCAAATTCAATGGTAAAAATAGAGAAGAGGTAATCATGTAGTCCCATGGAACTTTACCAGCCTTTAACGTTTGTAACGTCTAAGCAAATTGCATGATTGAATGTAATTGATTTTGACCATGGTACAAAACAGACACTTCATCCTGTACCATATCAACAACAGATGAAACAATATTATCCAATGTGTAAATTCGGGAAGAAAGGGTGGTAATACTGTCATCAACAACTGCAAGCACTTTTTTTTAAAATTAGCTTGATCGATAGCAAGTAATCTAGATACAGCTTCTACTTGTGATAACTTCCACACTTCCTTATAACAGCATATAAACCATGAATAAATCTTTTTGACCTGCCACCTGCAGAGCCTTTACCAAAATCATTCAGA
The DNA here is from genome assembly GCF_964263255.1 of Lissotriton vulgaris. NCBI lineage: Eukaryota > Metazoa > Chordata > Amphibia > Caudata > Salamandridae > Lissotriton > Lissotriton vulgaris. The sequence goes on from NC_141689.1 coordinate 1,186,165,311, forward strand.
TCGACTTATTCAGTCAATTTGGACAAATGGAGTTTAACTGACGCTAAGGTGGAATGTATGAGTCAAATTTGACATAATTTGCCTACCGAATAGGTAGTAACAGTGTGGTCACTTTCAAAACGAGGATCAACCCTAACCTGTGTGTAGCCTAGGGGCCAGACCCTGAAAACGATGTTGGCACAGATCTGAACTTTTTTGCCATAACAACCATTCTCAGGAATCAAAACTGGAAATATTAAAGGAGGAATTTGGTATTAAAGCCTGTAACTCAGTATGGGACTTATTGGTGTGATTGTACCATTTAGGGTATTCCCCCAAATCAGGAAGAGAAGGAGCATTTAATTTTTTACACGTAGCCAATCCAAACCAGGTGGTTTGTGAAATAGTTGAATTCAAAAACAACATATGGTTCGGGATGAGACATGCATGAAGCAAAGCCTCAGTGCCTTATTCCTGCCAGCCTTTAGAATTCCAAACAGATTTAAGATCAACAGTATCTTTCCACAGTTCATAGCCCCCAATAGCTAATTGGTCAATAAAGGACTTCGAATATAATAATTTAGTGTGGGTAAGTCTAACTTTGGAAGAGGACTTCACAGTCATCTTAAAATAAAATGCCTCAGGATTGGGCTGATTAAAATCAGTAAAATAAGTAAACTTCTTCAAAAGAGATTTTGAGCTGCCTTCAAAGGGAGCTGGACAATGTTCCCATTGTGTGTAATTAACCACATTTCTAAACATGTTTGCCTTATGCAGAAAGTTATTGCCATAATGTTGGTAGCAAAATACGTCCGCATAATTTGCTGAGTCTAAATACAAAACTTCAGCATCAAAAGCAGCATAATATTTCAAATCAGAAAACAGAGCCTCTACGGCTTGGACATCCCAATCATCAGAGTGTATGTTTTGTTTCACCACATGCCCCATTGAAACACGTAGTACATTGGGTACATTTATAACCTCTGTGGGGCCGTGGATCTGAAATTTAACAACATCCCATACAATCCCATCCAAGACAGGCCAAACAGTGATATTTACAAAAGTCTCCTACCTTTTCATTCTATGTGACCAGGAGTGGGGTGCCAAAGTTCCATCAATAAGTCTAATTGTAGATCTTCCTTCAGCATAATGACCGTTCACAAAGCGGAAAAAATACACCACAAATCCAATCGACATGAACAAAACATTTGAGAAAAGCACCAGCCAAATATAATTCCAAGGGGTATCAAATAGTTTTTTTTAAACCAAACAGCAAAAATAGAAACTTTTGAGGGTGACTTTGTTGTGGTAGAGTCAGTGTCAAATGAAAAGCGTGCCTGGTTAACTGCACCCGTTTGCAAATCACGCATTGACTAATCTGTGGGGTAAGTATACTTAGTAGCATCAAGGGGATCACCGGCCGGCGAACTTAATAAAGGGTTTGTAATTGTAGGCATCTCGATGGCAACGTCAGGCCCGGTGTCAGTTGCCGGAGCAAAAACAGAATTTCTCAGCATCGCTGGACAAGAGACCACAGGTGTCATACTAAGAAGAATTGGCAACTCACTGTAATTTGGCATTGTCGATGGAGATGTACCTGTTTTCCTTGCGACCAGGAAGTGGAGGTAAAATGACTGTTCTTGTACCCTGCACGCCAAGTACAGGAACTGGTGCTCGATATGTGGGGCCAAACTCCTTCTTTTTCTCCGCCTTCCCACAGACCAGGTCACCAACTTGGGGTAGCCAGTCAACTACCGGAATCTGAAGAGCAGTATCAGATGTGGAGGGCAAATGTTCCTTTGCAAGACTGTCTCTGGTCTTTTGTAGGTTCTGTGAAACATTAGAATGTTCATCTACGTCAAAGGATGAGGCAGAAGCTGCCATGTCTAGACACTCAAGGTCCAGAACAAATGTTTTGATGCCAAAGAACATTTTGTATGGGGTCCACCCACCCAGAGACCTTCTAGGGAGACTATTGAGTGCACGTTGTATGCTTTAGAGATGGGCTAGCCAGTTCCGCTGGTACCTAAAACCTTAGCTGTCAAGGATTGCTTTAAGTCACGGTTCTTCCGCTCCACAACACTATTCCGTTCAGGCCTGTATGGATACGAAAATTTACTTAAACCCCCAATGAAGCCATGGCATCCTTGCATGCCTTAGAGGCAAACACTGGACCCTGGTCCGAATGAAAGGTACCACATGCAAAAGTTCCCACAAAGACACACAAATCCCTTATGACAGTGCAAGCATCAGCACTCCTTTGTGGCCACACCCAAACAAAGTGTGTGCATGAGTCAACTGCAACTAAGATGTACTTATATGCAGTATCTTAGTAGAAAGGACAGCAGTGATCTAAATAAACACACCCAAGTGGTTTATCAGATATGTATAACTGTGTCTGGGGTGGGCGCGCAGCAGTAGAAGGTTTAATCTGCTGGCAAATGTCACAATGAAAGACATAATCACACGTTTTTTTGTACAATCCGCACCACCAGTAACACTGTTGTAGGCGAGATACAGTAGCTGACACGTCTGCATGCACCGAGGCCATACCCTTGTGAGCCGCTGTTATCAAAGTCAGCCTGCAGTCCACGTTGGGAATCAACCTATCACCAACGTTGTTAATTCTCACATAGGGAGCTTTATCAGGACTTAAATGATAGGAGTATTTAGAAGGGAAACCTCCTGGGTAATTACCCCCCTTCTCTGTAGCGGCAATAGCTGCCAAAATGTCATCATCAATCTTACTTTTGGAACGTGTAAGTGCTGCTACTACATATGTCACAACTGCTGTCTTTGGTGCCTCATCAGCAAGACCGTTACAAACAGCATGTACCCCCACGCGTTGGTGACCAAGAGTATGAATTACAAACACGAGTGGCAGCCGTTCTTAATGTTCGGCCACTCGAACCCATAACATTTTGTGTTTAATCATGCTACCTTTGGAATCACAATAGTCATTCTGAGTCCCAAAAAATAAATTGTCGTTGTAAGACTGTACACAATAGCAAAAGTCACTTACAATAAGAGTAGTCACACTAGGATCAACGTACTCCAGTTCAAGCACCAGAGCACGGAGCTCTGCCAATTGGGTGCTACAGTCCCCTGTGTATGCATGACATCAGACTTGAACTCTCCATTCACCATAGTACCAACCACTATTTCGCGTGCCGCTGAATACGCATGCTTAGACTCCATCGCGGGTTGCGCCAATCCATCTGTGTAAATGATACAATGGAAATCCTTCAGTGGGCGCATGGTCAGAGGAGCAGTATGAACAAATTCATACTGCAAGTATTCTTGTGTCTGCAAAGAGAAATCAAATATAAAAGTGACATCCGGAGACCTCAAAGATATGGCCCATTGTATCCACTGAGAGTGCAAAGCTTTCGAATTAGGTACACTGGCTTTCGTCACTGCCTCCAAGGCAGGATACGGTGTAACAACCAACATGCGTCTACCCTGCGACAGTGCACGTTCTTTCAGAATCGCCATCTGCACTGCAGTCAAAACTTTTTCCTCAGAAGAAAATCGCATTTTAGCCGAAGTGTACAGGTGTGACTTGTAAGCAATACTGACTGTGTCACCCTCATTAAAAGTCAGGTATGTGAAATCCAACGCCCCAGGCATAATTCTTGTGACCAGGTTGGTGTGAATGTCACGTGTCAGTAAGAATTTAGATTCAAGAACATCAGACTGCCAGGATTGCAAAATTGTAGAATGTTCAGGCAGCCAGCAAGATTTGGAGTAAGTAGGCTGTACCAAGGCATAAAGCGGCTTGATACGCTGGCTCCGCTAACAAAATGTCATAGGTAGTCGTAAGATTTTCCCAAAGTACCCCTTTTATGGAACATTGTATGTCACCTTCAATCAAAGGAACTATTTCATAGAGTCTTTCAGGGGGAGCCACTCTAGTATCAGCTGTTTCAACAGCAACGAACGTGTCTGTTCCTGTTACCTTCAGAAATGGACACGATGCTTCCTGCACTACTGTAATTTCCGCCCCTCTGTCTAACAGCGTCAGCGCCCACATCTGGTTTCGAAGCTGTGTTCTCACTATCCGTGGCATATCTCGCTGTTAAAGCTGCAACCTTCTTTTTCTGAAACTGGGGTCGAGACCTTTTAAAACCGTGTTTCTTGCCTTTACCGTCAGTCTTGCAGGGCTGCTCACAGCCTTGTTGGGCACCCTGACCTTTGCCGCCGTCTCTTCCACCAGTTGGTAAGACCGTTATATTCTGCAAAGAGCGAGGAGAACGTTGATCAGGAACCTGAAAACGATCAGGTGACTTAATAGTAGAGTGGTTGCGCAAATCATAAGTGCCCTCAGTAGACACAGGTATTGGTGAAGAAGGACGGGACCGCTGTTTCTGTTGCTTTTTCCCCTGTTTCGTATTCTTATTCCAATTCTGATTTAAAAAATCAGGGCTTAACACCCAAACTATTGCGGCCAATGGTCTTATAAGCCGCCATAATGATTTTCAGTAACTGTCACGGCTTATCGGCATCTGGAACATCGTGCAGAGCATTAGTCACCTGGAAGTTTACTGCATCTCCCTTGACATTAGCAAGAATTAGATCGGAAACAGCATCAAACACTCCCCAACTCAACAGCCGCCTCCGCACCGTGTTCATCCTGTACACACTTAATGATGGAGGGCAGAACAGCCATAGACAGGGTGTCGAAGCACTTAGTATAGGCTGTCGCAAAAATCTTACCCCAGGTTTCACAATCAGGAACCTCTGGTATTAAGTCTTTCTGCAAACTAATAGTCAGAATCCTGTGTTTCTCAACAGGAATCGTATTAGGGAATACTGCTTTCAGCTGGTCAATTTTCTCAGCAAGCCAAAAAGGCATATCATTCTTCTCTTGGGGCCGCTTGACAATAACCCAATTAACCATGACAAGATTAATTTTCAACCCAGCCGGTCAAGCTGGTTGCACAGCAGCACCAGGTAGCCCCACCTGGACGTTGTGGGTTATGCATTGAACTAGAGCCCAGTGCACCCCAACCAAAGAGGCATACAGTACACAACTCATCAATAGGGACTGTAAAGTAACTCGGATGCGGTGTGTAACCGGCCAAAACCCCTGGGAATAGATAAAGGGCCGCACCGAACCGCCATCGCCGATTGGGGAAGGGCACCATTAAACCAAACTTGAAGCTGCCAGGCTGAAATATGAATCTCTAGCGTCCTATATGGGATGTAGGCATGGCCATGGGAGGATAAACGTGAAACAGACCAGAATCCACATTAACTGTACGAAAGGTAACCCATTAGTAGGAAAGCTCAAACCGGTATGACGCCTCCGCACTCACCACAAAGACTACGGCCATGCCATCCACAGTGACTGCATACGTCTGCAAATGATTGTGGATGGCCACCCTACTATGTTGGGAGATATCAACGTCAGCTATAAGATCACAGTAGAGAAGAAGTACAAAGAAAACGTAGCGCAGCACTAATTGTAAGTAACTCAAATGACAAAACTTTTTAAATTATCAAGCTTGAAAAAACCTATGTAACTATAGGTAGGTTATTCAACCACCACTGCCAACCGGAAACAATAATAAGGGTTTCGTGGACTGATATAAGCACTACTCGAGAGTCTCAAAATAAGACCACTACGAAAGGTGTGCCATGTTGCCTTGATTCTGGTCATACACAGAACTGTGCACCGAGACCCAGGACCTCAGTGAATTGTGGTGGACCAAAAAACTCACCTCAGTACCTAGAACCCCTAACCGACTAGCATCAGTGTCTCATTAGCTCTTCGTCCTATAGCAAAGGAACCAATGATTAGACAACCCAGAACATGCGACTTATGTTACTCTCAGGAATGGTGGGATTCAAGAACACTCTTTTGTTGGTTATTCTCATACCAGTCCACAACATGGGTAAAAAGAGACACAATAAAGTTCAAAATGTTTATTTTGATGACGTCCTCTAAGATGCAGAATGTTTGCCAACATAATCAGACATATGATTAAAAATAATACAAGCAGCATTGTGACAATTCCATAAAACACAAAAGGAGAAATCATATTATAATGATAGTGGAAAACGGTTGTATAGTGCCTTGCATGCCACCCTCCCCAGATAGGAACTATGTTTTATAAAATATAGAAGGTCTCTTAGGCATGAATAGGGGACCCCATACCTCCAAGATCAGCAGAGGTGAATCACATCAGGATCTGTAAAAGCTCTCTCGCTCTCTGGAAATTGAATTTTCTTCAAGTGTTTAAAATCATGTATGCAGTGCCATATTAAAGGAGCCAGAATTTCAGTTATTTGCAGCTGTGTGTATGTTGTGTCTAAGCATGAGACGATCAGCCCGAAAAATAGCTAATATCGTTATGATAACCTTGGAGGCTTTAGCACTCACTGAGCAGACTAAGGTCGCTGTGTAAGTCTAGGGATGTTGAAAACAAGCCATTCTCATGTGAAGATATTCACACGGTTATACTTACAACAACAGCTACATGCAGTGCTGTGTGCAAAAGCACCAAAAGGGCAAAATGGCGTTTAAACTTCTAATAAGCTTATGCTAACTTAGCAATGTGCGCAAGCATGGGGCTGCCATCACTACACTATGCTTGAACTTAGAAACCTTTCTGGAAGTCAGATCTCCTTCAGCAGGGAAAACCATCAGTTCCACAACCCTTTCTCTGACATTTCTCCATGTACAAAGGTTAGCAGAGTTTCTAAGTTCAAGACTTTGCATAATTGGGACAGGAAGTGTACACTCTAATGCCAGCCAAGATCTCAGAACCTGAGGCCACCTCTTGAGGGATAGGACTCACTCCAAAAGAGGCCAGCAGCAGGGTCCAGGGCAGTTCCAGTTGGTACTGGCCATCTGGGCAGTTGGAAGGAGAGAGCACCATGATCATTGTTGTGTCCCTCTGGCATCCTACTGACCCTTGAAGTCCCGTCTTTGTACTTGGGTCAAGTCAAGCAGGTTCAGTCTTCCTTCAGGGCAATCCATCTTCTGATTCTTCACAGGTCCAGGAGTGTTCTGAGGAGAGGTCTGTGGGATCCACTTTTATACGAAGTGCCAGCCTATGGGTGCAAGGCAATCCTTTGTCCACCCCTAACCAGATTTGAACAGTTTGTCATCTCTCATTAGGTTTGGAGCCAGCCTGCCTAGAGAAACAAATGGAAGACAAGCCAAGCTGTAAACTTCATCTTCCATTTGCAAGGTAGGGATCCTATGAAGCTCACTTTTAAAAAAAAGTCTGTGAATCCTTTTTCTAGCTCCCCCCAAACATGAATTAAACATTATAAGTTGTTATAATATAACCCAGAGTTTCCCTATAGGAGAGCTGGCCTTACCAAAGTGAAAAGCAACTTTGGAGGATTATTAGATTATCCGTGGCATATCTCGCTGTTAAAGCTGCAACCTTCTTTTTCTGAAACTGGGGTCGAGACCTTTTAAAACCGTGTTTCTTGCCTTTACCGTCAGTCTTGCAGGGCTGCTCACAGCCTTGTTGGGCACCCTGACCTTTGCCGCCGTCTCTTCCACCAGTTGGTAAGACCGTTATATTCTGCAAAGAGCGAGGAGAACGTTGATCAGGAACCTGAAAACGATCAGGTGACTTAATAGTAGAGTGGTTGCGCAAATCATAAGTGCCCTCAGTAGACACAGGTATTGGTGAAGAAGGACGGGACCGCTGTTTCTGTTGCTTTTTCCCCTGTTTCGTATTCTTATTCCAATTCTGATTTAAAAAATCAGGGCTTAACACCCAAACTATTGCGGCCAATGGTCTTATAAGCCGCCATAATGATTTTCAGTAACTGTCAGGGTTTATCGGCATCTGGAACATCGTGCAGAGCATTAGTCACCTGGAAGTTTACTGCATCTCCCTTGACATTAGCAAGAATTAGATCGGAAACAGCATCAAACACTCCCCAACTCAACAGCCGCCTCCGCACCGTGTTCATCCTGTACACACTTAATGATGGAGGGCAGAACAGCCATAGACAGGGTGTCGAAGCACTTAGTATAGGCTGTCGCAAAAATCTTACCCCAGGTTTCACAATCAGGAACCTCTGGTATTAAGTCTTTCTGCAAACTAATAGTCAGAATCCTGTGTTTCTCAACAGGAATCGTATTAGGGAATACTGCTTTCAGCTGGTCAATTTTCTCAGCAAGCCAAAAAGGCATATCATTCTTCTCTTGGGGCCGCTTGACAATAACCCAATTAACCATGACAAGATTAATTTTCAACCCAGCCGGTCAAGCTGGTTGCACAGCAGCACCAGGTAGCCCCACCTGGACGTTGTGGGTTATGCATTGAACTAGAGCCCAGTGCACCCCAACCAAAGAGGCATACAGTACACAACTCATCAATAGGGACTGTAAAGTAACTCGGATGCGGTGTGTAACCGGCCAAAACCCCTGGGAATAGATAAAGGGCCGCACCGAACCGCCATCGCCGATTGGGGAAGGGCACCATTAAACCAAACTTGAAGCTGCCAGGCTGAAATATGAATCTCTAGCGTCCTATATGGGATGTAGGCATGGCCATGGGAGGATAAACGTGAAACAGACCAGAATCCACATTAACTGTACGCAAGGTAACCCATTAGTAGGAAAGCTCAAACAGGTATGACGCCTCCGCACTCACCACAAAGACTACGGCCATGCCATCCACAGTGACTGCATACGTCTGCAAATGATTGTGGATGGCCACCCTACTATGTTGGGAGATATCAACGTCAGCTATAAGATCACAGTAGAGAAGAAGTACAAAGAAACGTAGCGCAGCACTAATTGTAAGTAACTCAAATGACGAAACTTTTTAAATTATCAAGCTTGAAAAAACCTATGTAACTATAGGTAGGTTATTCAACCACCACTGCCAACCGGAAACAATAATAAGGGTTTCGTGGACTGATATAAGCACTACTCGAGAGTCTCAAAATAAGACCACTACGAAAGGTGTGCCATGTTGCCTTGATTCTGGTCATACACAGAACTGTGCACCGAGACCCAGGACCTCAGTGAATTGTGGTGGACCAAAAAACTCACCTCAGTACCTAGAACCCCTAACCGACTAGCATCAGTGTCTCATTAGCTCTTCGTCCTATAGCAAAGGAACCAATGATTAGACAACCCAGAACATGCGACTTATGTTACTCTCAGGAATGGTGGGATTCAAGAACACTCTTTTGTTGGTTATTCTCATACCAGTCCACAACATGGGTAAAAAGAGACACAATAAAGTTCAAAATGTTTATTTTGATGACGTCCTCTAAGATGCAGAATGTTTGCCAACATAATCAGACATATGATTAAAAATAATACAAGCAGCATTGTGACAATTCCATAAAACACAAAAGGAGAAATCATATTATAATGATAGTGGAAAACGGTTGTATAGTGCCTTGCATGCCACCCTCCCCAGATAGGAACTATGTTTTATAAAATATAGAAGGTCTCTTAGGCATGAATAGGGGACCCCATACCTCCAAGATCAGCAGAGGTGAATCACATCAGGATCTGTAAAAGCTCTCTCGCTCTCTGGAAATTGAATTTTCTTCAAGTGTTTAAAATCATGTATGCAGTGCCATATTAAAGGAGCCAGAATTTCAGTTATTTGCAGCTGTGTGTATGTTGTGTCTAAGCATGAGACGATCAGCCCGAAAAATAGCTAATATCGTTATGATAACCTTGGAGGCTTTAGCACTCACTGAGCAGACTAAGGTCGCTGTGTAAGTCTAGGGATGTTGAAAACAAGCCATTCTCATGTGAAGATATTCACACGGTTATACTTACAACAACAGCTACATGCAGTGCTGTGTGCAAAAGCACCAAAAGGGCAAAATGGCGTTTAAACTTCTAATAAGCTTATGCTAACTTAGCAATATGCGCAAGCATGGGGCTGCCATCACTACACTATGCTTGAACTTAGAAACCTTTCTGGAAGTCAGATCTCCTTCAGCAGGGAAAACCATCAGTTCCACAACCCTTTCTCTGACATTTCTCCATGTACAAAGGTTAGCAGAGTTCAAGACTTTGCATAATTGGGACAGGAAGTGTACACTCTAATGCCAGCCAAGATCTCAGAACCTGAGGCCACCTCTTGAGGGATAGGACTCACTCCAAAAGAGGCCAGCAGCAGGGTCCAGGGCAGTTCCAGTTGGTACTGGCCATCTGGGCAGTTGGAAGGAGAGAGCACCATGATCATTGTTGTGTCCCTCTGGCATCCTACTGACCCTTGAAGTCCCGTCTTTGTACTTGGGTCAAGTCAAGCAGGTTCAGTCTTCCTTCAGGGCAATCCATCTTCTGATTCTTCACAGGTCCAGGAGTGTTCTGAGGAGAGGTCTGTGGGATCCACTTTTATACGAAGTGCCAGCCTATGGGTGCAAGGCAATCCTTTGTCCACCCCTAACCAGATTTGAACAGTTTGTCATCTCTCATTAGGTTTGGAGCCAGCCTGCCTAGAGAAACAAATGGAAGACAAGCCAAGCTGTAAACTTCATCTTCCATTTGCAAGGTAGGGATCCTATGAAGCTCACTTTTAAAAAAAAGTCTGTGAATCCTTTTTCTAGCTCCCCCCAAACATGAATTAAACATTATAAGTTGTTATAATATAACCCAGAGTTTCCCTATAGGAGAGCTGGCCTTACCAAAGTGAAAAGCAACTTTGGAGGATTATTAGATGCCAGGATATGTGAAATATTAAATACTCATGTCCTATTTTTTGAGCATCATTCTCCCTGGCCTATGGACATTTATGGCCTAAATTAGGGGTGCCTTATATGTGTTAAAAAGTAAAAAGTAGAGTTTTGCCAGATTGAAATGGCAGTATAACTCTAAACAACTAGGATGCAATGGCACAACGACTGCTTCAGCCATCTAGTATCATTTATTTACAGGCACTGGGTGCATGTGGTACCACATAGTATAGTAGAGTATTGCAAGTAAATTTAATGTGCCAGTTAGAAGTATGCCAATTCTAACATATTTAGAGAGGAGATCACTTGCACTTTAGCAATGGTTAACAGGAACAAGGAGGGCAGAGTTATAGGGCCAGTAAAAATGGATTCACAAAAGAAGACACAAATCTGAAGGAATGCACTCAAAAGATGGTCATTTCTGCATCTTGCAGTTGGATCTCCTATTAGATCAACTTCTGGATATGCTTGTGCAGCTGGTTCCTCTTACGTGTTGTTAATATTTCAATATTTTGTCCTATTTTTTCTTCCTGAGTGGTATACTCTTACACAAAGAGTTGATACCTTTCATGTTTACTACTAAGAGTAGGGTAGCTCTGTAACTACTGTGAGGAAGCACCCTCCATTTAGGCCATCATGAAGGAGATTCAATAGACTCAACAGACCGTCTCAACATCCAGTCTTTGACAGATTGCTACACCAACAACTTCTTAGGTTTGATTAGACTACAAATTCTTTCCCAGCACAAGACCTGCATCAATTATACCTTTTCAGTGTTAAATCAGACCTTGATATTATGATAGCCCAGTTGTCTCTTCAAGTGCAGTGCATTTTTCTGGGGATCCAGTGAAGATAGGAGAATTTTTATATTCTCTTAGGGCAGTGCTTCCAGAACCATGTGACCCGTGGCTCTCTTGACCCATTGGCCATTGCCCGTGGCCCCAACTGTTACTTTCATTGGAGGATGTGGTGGGTGCAAGATCAGCCTCCTGAGTACTTGCATTTTTCTCCCTGAAAATATTTGGGAAGAAGCGGATGAAGGTGTAATAATCATATACGCAGGGTGTTTCATATTACTAAGGCGCCATCTCTGATAAAATATTGCAAGTTACACGGCTTTGCCCATGCCTTTTTAAAGCACCCTCTCAAACGTTTTTATCCCACTTACAGTGCTAGATTGAACCCCCATGGATGTAGTCCCCATTGCCAAAGTGTTTCTGCGCTTGAAGAATATTTGCATGCACTTCCATTTCTACCCATGTCATATGTGCCAACACCTATCTCAGCAGGGTGACTCACGATTTTTGAAACCAAATACAGCTTTATTTTTGCTGTCTCCTCCCCAACATTGCCTCCAAATCAATGCAAGTAAAACAAATTCCAATTTTCTTTTTTTAAACATCCCTCTTTCTTTCTTCCAAATGTTTGCATTATGCTGTATATGGCGTTTTACTTATCTGTGCTCAAGGAGAGAGCAGGCCTGTCTGGAAATGTGTATGTACTGAAAGAAATGTGTTTTGGAAGTACCTATGATTCAAATTCAAATGTCAATACTTAAAAATACTTAGGAGCAGGTTACGATGTCGGTCGGAAAGGCTCCAAACGGGTTTGGATTCTCTGAATCCGATTAGGATCCTATGTTTCTGACCGAATAAAGATACATTTCCGACCGATGGATTACAATGCAATGAAACCATTAGGGCTGTCCAATTCGGTTCCGATCAGTGTTTGGACAGCCCTATTCATTCGGTGCCGACTCATACAGCTCTACGGAAATGGTTTCCGACCGAGCGATTAATTTGTCCAATTCTGATAGTCGTTCTGAATCGGTCTGCAAGAAATGAAACAGCTGTTGGAATCTGAATTTAGGGGCACGTAGCAGGCCCCCCTTTCACCTGTATGCCTCTGGTTGGGGCATGTGGGGGTACACAAGGGAGTCTTCTTTCCAACCAGGCACAGTGCCCTCTACAGGGTGCAAGGTTTTCCCCAACCACCCCTTTTTTCAATGGGAGCCTATGTTCTCATTCGGAACACAGGCTCCTTTTGCTGTCTTAATTGATCTTTATGGCTTGGCAACTCCTTTAATATGTAATATTTTCTATCTAGCATTCAGAAAGATTTTTGAAAATCCTTTCTTAGGATAATCTGCTGAGGAAGCAAGTGATATTCGGCAAGGTAAAAAAATGCATCGACTTATGTGGCCTATTTAATCAATTAGCAACTGAAACTACCTGGTTTGAACAAACTCAGATGTTTCATTTTCAATTTGATTTGAAAGATAAAAATGAGGATGTGTTGGTTTGTTCACAAGTCCGACTTTGTTTTCTGAAATTACTGATTTAGTGATGCAGATTGCACAAAGATGTCAAGAGACCCAAAAGAAAAGGAGGAATTCCCATGAAAACTAATTTGATTCACCAACCGTTTTTTTTGATTAGTTGATCAGAGGTTTCAGTGAATCCATTGCATCAAAAAAAGCATGTGAAAGGAACAGTTAGGTGTTATGTTATAGATTATAAAAATGAGCACTTGCAAAAGACTGGATAGTATCTCCTTTGTGGTGATGCAGGACATGTGACTCAGGCATGTGCTAAGTGCCTCAAAATAATATAAGAAGAACTTGATCATCTGCGAAAAACAGAAGAAAACAAGCATGCTTTGGCTTTTATCTACTGGATCTTCTACGAATACCTAATGATTGCTACGTGAACAGGAAAATGAAAAGTTGCTAATGCCTTTGTGTTGTTAGGTAGTGGCACCTCTGGACATTCATAGATCAGGACTGGGACTTTTAGAATATTATTCTTAGGAGAGTTAAGAAAATATCTGAATTCAGCCAATCTGTTGCTGGCTTACAATTAACAATCAGCCAATAAACACGCCTCCGACATCTTCAACCCCATCTAGCACAATGACTTAGACATTATCATCCTCTCTGTAACTTGGTTAAATCCCTCTTCCACTCTGATCTTAGACCTCCTAGTACCTCCCACTCACGACATAATTAGGCTGGACAGAGCTCTGAAGTTGAATGGTTGCCTAGCCTTTATTCATAGAAACATACTCTCGATCTATCACTTGGAGTCCTCTAAGCCTTCCTCCTGTAAATACTTATGTCTCAACATCTCAAGTATGAACTAAACTTCACACCTTTTACTACCCCCGGGAGACAATCTCTCCTTCATCAAGCAACTAATGGAAATCATCTCTGCCAATGTTGATTCAACTGTGTCCCAAATCTTCCTTGGTGATTTCAACCATCACTAGTCTAACCTCAACGACCTTGCTATATCTTGCCTCACATCATTCTTAAATTATCATGAAGTGACTCAACACTGTGACCAACCAACTACTATTAAAGGAGAAACTCTAGACCTCATCATCTCGAAAGGCAGACCATCTCCTTGGACTCTATTACCCCGTGTGACTGGTCCGACCACCATTACATCCTCTTTTATATCAACAGGGAGATGTCGATGAGGAAGGCTCAACCAATGAAATCATCTCATCAACTCATCATCCCATACCCCCCCCCACCCTTTGCACTCCCGTCCCGTCCTCCACCCCAATCTTCTCTGAATACCCTTCCTTCCCCAACTGCACTACACACAACAGATCTCTTTCACCGCCTATCTCCCTCCCCACACTTAGCATTCCCGCCCCATCTTCCACATCAATCTTATCAGAACACCCTTCCTCTCCCAACTGCTCCCCACACAACATTACTCTCTCTCCGCCTATCTCGCCCCCCATTCTTAGCACTCACGTCACGCCTAGCCTTCACCCCTCCTTCAATCTCTCACCCCCCACTCTCACCCCCCACTATCCCACCACCTCCCCCGCTACCACCAGCCTCCACACCACCCCACACCACACACAGAACACCCTCACTTCCCCCGTTCCTCCCCCCTCCCTAGCACTGATGCCCTTCCCGATAACGGCAACACCGTCCCTAACAACTACCCTCTCTCTAACACTCCCAACCCCTTCACCAGCTCTACTTCCCCACACCGATCCCCACCCGTCACCAGCAACTTATTCGCCGGTTCTACGCCTGCACCCCTCCCCAACTCCGCGCCCAACATCACGCTGGACAAGATTATGTCCTCCATCCTCCAATTGAAAGAAGAAATACACTCCATCAAAGAGTTGCTCATCACACACCCCAGACACCCCCCTCCCACCACCACCTCTACACCTGATAACACTTCTCCCGCGCCTCCTACTCACCTTACCACACAACACGCCCCACACCGGACTTCTATCCCTTCACGCAATACCAGCAATCACAATACCAATCGCAATCGCATTACCACCAATCGTAATACTCCCTCTACACCTAACAACACTCCCTCCTCACCGCCTACTCGCCTTACCACACAACACGCCCCACACCGGACTTTTATCCCCTCTCGCAATACCAACAATCACAATACCAATCTCAATCGCATTACCACTAATTGTAATACTCCCCCCACACCTAACAACACTTCCTCCTCACCGCCTACTCGCCTTATCACACAACTCCCCCCACACTGGACCTCTATCCCCGCTCGCAACACCACCAATCGCCCCAGACGCACTACCAATATGGTCTCAGACCATGACACACACGCCCTTCTCCAATCTTACGTCTCGGCCCCCCAAAATCACCTAGCCACCAACTGCCTGTCCATCCCAACGATTATCTCTAACCCCCTCAGGCACCAAAAGGATAACAACAGAGGTGCCGTCCCCAACAACCTCTCTAATGTGCCCATCGCTATAGAACCTTCCTCCACCCTCTGCGCCCCTAGCCTCAAATGCATACTTCTCAATTGCAGATCGGCCCAAAGGCATTCTGCGGGGGTCGCCGAGCTCATCATGTCTCAGGAACCGGATCTGGCCATTCTGACTGCAACATGGTTGTCTGATTCCTCTACACCTATCCTGGATATCCTAGTCCCCCCCAACTACTGTATCATTAGACTTGACAGGCCTAAAAAGACAGGCGGGGGAATTGCCTGTATCTACAGAAGCAACCTCTCAGTTACTAAAGCGTCCGCCCCCTCTCTTACTTCCTGTGAATACTTCTGCCTTGATGTCATCAGCGAAAGCAAACCGGTCTGCTCACTTCACATCATATACCACCCACCTGGGGACAAGCTCTCCTTCTGCCAACAACTCATGGACACAATATCATCCAATTCAGGACGGCAAAACACCTAAATTTTCCTTGGCGACTGCAATCTTCATTGGAATGACAGCAGCGACAAAGTGGTAAATAGCCTCAAAAGCTTCCTCAACGCCCTTGATCTCACCCAAATATGTAATAGCCCGACCCATGTGAAAGGCTCTATCCTCGACCTTATCATCTCCAAAGAAGACGCTATTCAACTGGAGTCAATCCAACCTTGTGACTGGTCAGATCATCATATTGTCTCCTTCCTTATCAAAGAAAAAATCAAATTTAACGCAGTGCAACCCGCCAAGCCCAAAGTCTGGAAAAGGGACATGAAGAAACTCAACCCAAACTCCTTACCGCCTAACAGCTGCAATCTCCTACTTCCCCCGTCCGGCGCTTCGGACGTTCAACACCTGACTGACCATTATCTAAATGCTATGTCCACAATAATCAATGAGGCTGCACCCTTGCAACTGAAAAGAGTCTCGTCCAAGATCTCCAACCCCTGGTATGACGGGAGCCTCAATGAAGATAGACGGGCCATGCGACTGGCAGAGCGCGCTTGGAGGTCAGCCCCCTCTGCACTGCACCTAAAAAGCCTGAAGAAACAGATAAACGCCTACTTCAGAAAAATAAAACGCTCAAAAAGAGATTTCTTCAGCCTCCAGCTCGCCCAAGCAAAAAACCGCCCAAGGAAACTGTTTGAGTTAATCAGAACACAATCCAAAAAACAACCCCAGACAATCAACACCATGAGCATCACACCTTCCTGTGAAGACTTCTCTGCTTTCTTTAACCAAAAAACTGACAACATAAGAAGCGATCTCCTCAATGACGCAATCCTTTACTCCAACCCCCAACTCACAGCAGCGCCTGGACCAAAGAACAACGCTACATGGTCATCCTTTGGCACCTACTCCGAAGAAGAAATTGGCAGATTGCTCAGCACCCTGAAACCTTCCAATCACCTCACTGACCCCCTTCCTGCAAACGCGGTAAAAGATTTTACCCCTTTGCTCCTCCCACTCTGGACTAAAATCATCAATAGCTCTCTTCAACAAGGATCCATCCCTGACGCCCTCAAAGTCGGACAAGTCACACCTCTACTAAAAAAAACAACAGCAGACCCCACTGATCTAAACAACTACCGCCCTATTACAAATATTCCCACCCTCGCTAAACTGTTGGAAAAATGCGTCCAGCTACAACTGAATAAACACATAGACAAGTTTGATCTCCTCAATGCTCATCAGTCAGGCTTCCGTGCAGGGCACAGTACCGAAACAACCATGACTCACATTGTGGACGACGCCCTCCAAATCCTAGACCAAAATGATACCTGCCTCCTCATACTCCTGGATCTCTCCTCAGCATTCGACACAGTTAAACATGAGAACTTACTCGAACTGCTAAACACAAGAATGGGCATATCAGGGACTGTTCTCAAGTGGTTCACCTCCTTTCTACACAACCGCTCACAAAGATTCAAAAGCAACAACCTGATGTCCTCTCCGGTACCTGTATCGCTAGGCGTCCCCCAAGGATCCTCCCTCTCCCCAACACTGTTCAACCTAGTTATGGAACCGCTCACTACTCTGTTACAGACATCCAACGTTTACTTTCACATGTATGCCGACGACACCCAACTCTATCTCAAAATACAATCCCCCAAGGACATCGTGCTTCTGAACACCACGATCAGAAACACCCAATCCTGGCTTGCAGAGAATCACCTCAAACTCAATGCACTGAAGACTGCGTTCCTCCTAATCTCACCTCCTGCAAAAATCTCTACGGCTCAAGCATGGCTTAAGCACTTAACGGCTTTAAATGTACAACCTACTGTCGTAGACTCAGCAAAATCCTTAGGCATAACACTTGACGCCAATCTCAACATGCAGCAGCACATCAGCAAGGCAACCAAAGGAGCGAACTTCCAAATCAATACCTTGAGAAAACTTAAAGCCTTCATTCCAGCCAAAGACTTCCAAACTGCAGTACAAGCTATAGTCATACCGCACATAGAATACGGAAGCACCGCCCTCTGCGGGCTCCCCCTAACTACAACGGCACCCCTAAGAGCGTCCCTTAACGCTGCAGCAAGACTCATCACTGGCTCAAAAAAACACTCGCATATTTCCCCTGACTTTAAATCCCTGAACTGGCTACCTTTTGAAGCCAGAATACCTCTGAAAATCGCCTGCATGACTCACAAGGCTGTACACATGAACTCACCCGCCTACCTCACTCAAAAGCCGACTATCTCGGGTGGCTCTAGAACTACTAGAAGCAAAAACAATCTTTTGCTGAAACCTCGAAGATTCAGGAAGGAAAAAACCTATAAACGGTCCTTCTCAGGAATGGCACCCAGGATCTGGAACTCACTCCCTCCGGAAACGAGGCTCATCTCCTCCAACAAACTGTTTAAGAAAGAAGTAAAAGCGATCCTCATGGCTAAATACACATGATCTATTATCCTGTAGCGCTCATGAATCCGCTCCGTAATACCTGCCTGACCCCTTGGTCTACCGGTACTACTTGTATCATGACTTATTTGATTGTATATGTTCCCTCTTTGTATTTTGATGTATTGTTAATGCACCTGTCTGACCTTGCACACTGTACCTACACCACCTCAACCATCCCTACTTTTGTACTACTGATGCACCTGTGTGACTTTACATCCTGCACGCATCTACCTCAACTATGCCCACCTTGATGTTATCTCCAAAAACACTTGTAGCACGCTTAAACAAGTATATGCTTATTTTTTGTACTTTTATATTATTGGCGCAACTGTTTGACTATGCACCCTGTACTACCTCACCTATTATCTACCTCCGGTTTTTTGACCTACTTATGTAACTATGCACCTTGTACCTAACTACCTCAACTATTACATGCTATTACTCCATACCCTACCTTGTAAAGCGCTCTGATATCTGCAAAGATCTTGTTCGCGCTATATAAAACTTTCAAAATAAATTTTAAAAAAAAAAAAATATATGGAAAAAGGATCTCAGACCAATAAACTCTAATGAACTTGCTGCCCAATGAAATTCGGCCCTCACCTCCCAAGCTGACTTGGTTGAGGTGCAGTCACTCACCGACACCTACAATTCAACCATCTCCAGCATCATGGATCCCATTGCTCCAATCCAACAAAAAAGTGCCTCAACAAAAATATCCAAACCTTGGTATAATGACAACTGAAACACAGAATGCTGCAACCTTAGGGCAGTTGAACGTTCTTGGCAATCCAATCCCTCCTCAGATCAACTAAAACTCCTTAGAGAGGCTAGGTGCCTCTACAACAAACAAATCAAGATCGCTAAGGCTGAATACTTCAGACACCAACTGGATAAAGCGGCAAACCGCCCAAGAATCTTTTTGAATTGGTCAAACTGCAATCAGTCCCAGGCCCAAACCACTCTGACCAAAGTGGCAGCCCACCCTCTTGCGACAAGCTTTCTGCTTTCTTCACTGAGAAAGCAAGACGCATCTCCATTGACCTCGCCTCCAGGAAGTCTCCACTACCTTCCCCCAGGGCCGTATCACCCCTTGACCTCTTAGAAAAGTACAAATCTACCAGCCTGATCACCAAGAACAATGCGTCTTGATGCACCTTTACCCCATTCAGGTAAAAAGACATCAACAAGATCCTCCAGAATATTAACCCATCCAACCAATTCAGTGACCCATGCCCCCGACCATAATAAAAAAAATCAAGAATACACTCATCCCCTCCTGGACAAGGATTGTAAAGTCTTCTCTTTCTCAAGGCACAATCCCCGCAGCTCAGGTATCTCCTATTCTAAAAAAAACAAACACAGACAAAGTTGATCTCAATAACTTCCACCCTCCCCAACATCCCCACCCTAGCAAAAATTATAGAAAAATGTGTACAAGGTCAACTCTGTGCTCACATAGAGAATTACCAACTCCTTGACCAGCATCAATCCGGCTTTCAAAAGGGGCACAGCACCGAATCGCCGCTCACTCACGTCATGGATGATATTTTAAGAAAGCTTGACTAAAACTAATCCTGCCTCCTGATCCTCCTCAACCTTTCCACCGCATTCGACACGGTTAATCATGACAAACTCCTTGCCATTTTGAAAAACAGGTTGGGCTTCTCTGGTCAGATGTTACAATGGTTCTTATCTTTCCTTCACCACAGATCTCAAAGAGTCAAGGTAAATCACTCCCTCTCCCAGCCCTCTCCAGTTCACATGGGGGTTCCCCAAGGGTCCGACCTTTCTTCTTTAGCTAACTCATTAAACTCCACTAACATTCTCTTCCACATGTATGCAGACGAAACACAACTCTATTTGAAAATCTCCTCCCCGGAAAACATCATCTCATATTCCACTACCCTAACGTCTACTCAAAACTAGTTCACTGAGAACCATCTCCTGAACAACACCTCCAAAATGGAATTCCTGCTCATCTCCACTCCCAACCACATCCACAAGCTAGATATGTGGCGGAATCACCTCACTGCCTTCAACTGTACTCCTCCCATCATAGACTCAGCCAATTCGCTCGGAGTCACCATGGACAAGCACCTAAATATGAAAAATCATATCAGCAATGTGTGTAAGGGAGCACACCTCTTGGTGAAAACACTCAGAAATATCAAACCTTTCCGTCTACAAAATAACGTCAAGCAGGTGGTCCAATCTCTTGTCTTGCCGGGGCTTGACTATGGCAGCGCTAGCCTCTGTGGCCTTCCCAAGTATACCCTGGCTCCACTAAGGGCATCGCTGAAAACAGCGGCTAGACTGGTTACAGACACCAAACGAAATGAACACATATCCCCTGTACTAAAATCTCTTAAATGGTTGCCCTACGAAGCACAAATTCAGTTAAAGAGTGCGGTTCTGGCTCACAAAGCCCTTCACTTCAATACTCCCAGGTACCTTGCGCAAAAACGGGAGCTATTTTGTGGTGCAAGAGCCTCAAGAAGCGCCAATACTTTCCTCCTGAAACCACACATCTTCAGCAAAAAGAGAACTTGCCACAGAGCCTTCTCAGGCGCTACCCCAACGATATGAAACTCTTTTCCACTGGAAGTACGCAAAATCTCCTCAACGACGGCATTCAAATTGGAAGCCAAAAGATTCCTTGCGAATACATTCCTACCCTAATTGGGCTAGGCTCATCTGTTTGAAGACACTGTTTCCTATGTCCATTGTGCCAGCATTTGTTTCTGTTCCTCTTTACCTCAGACTGTGACCCCCCTTCTTTGTCCGCTTTTATCTGTTTTATTGTTTTTCCCTCCATGGTGAAATTGTCCTTGAATCGGCGATTAATCCTGTTTTTTTGTCCTTTACTCCTACTGGATGACAATTTTGTATTTATGTCCTTCCTTCCATCCTATTGTAAAGCACTCTGATATCTCTCAGGATCTTGTTTGTGCTATATAAAACTTTACAAATAAGCAAATATACTACCGGTCAGAAAAAATAAGCAAATTTGATTTGGAGATCATACTGAGGTGTTATCTTTTGGCATGATTACTTATCCCAGTTATTCTGCAATCTTTGGAATTCCCTGGATAATGACACATATGCTATATGTCAATTAGTCTACTAAAACAATATTTTTGTCATCACAGTTTCTTTGATCATATTTTATGTTTCATAAGGATATTGGTCTCCCAATTACAAGATAAATGACTCCAATTTAAAAGAGGCCTCATCCAATTTAATAGTGGCTAATCTTTTTTGGTTCCAATGCAGACCCATGCTTTTCCTCCTGGCTCTGATAAGTCTAAAGTCTGTATATTCCCCGTCATAAGGAATATGAATATGTGATAACAATCAGACTTGTCTGATTCTTTGTTTTGCACATATTTATTCCTTGTCAGATAAAGAAAAGGAGATACTGGTTGTGTATTTCTGGGTGAGCTTGAACACATGTGTTATCTTCATCAGCTACAGGGGCATCTTTGTTTTTGTGCAAAGGAAGATCAAGGTATTTGACCTGGTATGGATTATAGATCTTAAAATTAAATCATGATCAGAGGATGTATTAGATATCCCTGACCTCATACAAAGCAATCAACTGAATCAATCTATGGAACATATTTATTTTATTTATTTTGCAGTATTTGTAGAGTGCAACACTCATCCCAAGGGATATCAAGGCGCTTATACCAAGGCAGAAGCTGCTAGGGACTGACACTAGAGGAACATTTAGGAATTGGGGAAGAGGTAGGTTTTTAGTTTTTTCCGGAACAGGAGGTAGTTAGTGGTGTGTCTTAGGTCTGGGGGAAGCTCATTCCACTTCTTTGCTGCTAGGTGGGAGAAAGAGCGGCCACCTGTCCTGCCTTTACCGCAGAGGGATCGCACATGATCTTTCATGGACAGGGTGTCATCCATAATGACGCTCAGATTCCTTGCATGTAGTTTAGGGATGGGGGCCATACCCAGCGAGGATGGCCACCACGAGTCATCCCACACACGTTTGGCGCCGCAAAACAGAAAGATCTCGTATTTTCCGGCGTTCAGCTTCAGGCAGTGTGAATGCATCCACTGGGCCATTTCCGAGAGACAGTCATGTAATTTGGATTTAATAATTTCGGGTCTCTCGTCCAATGCCACCATCAGTTGCGTGTCATCCGCATAGGAGCAGATGCCAATGCCCCACCTCCTTCCAATGTCGGCAAGAGATGACATATAGACATTGAAGAGGGTGAGGCTTAGTGAAGCTCCCTGGGGGACTCCACAACTGATGGGGCTGGGATTGGAATGGAACTGTCCCATATGTACTGCCTGGGTGCGATTGCTCAGAGAACAGTGCAGCCAGCTTAATGCGGTGGATTGGACTCCTTTACTGTGAAGGATGTTCAACAGGCAGTTATGGGATACCGTGTCAAACGCTGCTGACAGGTCAAGAAGTATCAGTGCCACTGCCCCACCTTGATCGGTGGAGGATCTGATACTGGCCGACACTGCCAGCAACGTTGCTTCTGTGCTATTGTTGACTCTGAAACCCGTCCGAGAGGGATCCAGGAGGAGGTTTGTTTCCAAGTACCTCATCAGCTGTCCATTACCCACTTTCTCCAAGACTTTGGAGAGGTAAGGGAGCTGGGAAATAGGGCGATAGTTCTCGGGGTTCAGAATGTCTGATCCAGCTTTCTTCAGGAGAGGAATCACAGAGGCATGCTTCCAGGCATCCGAGAAGATGGCGGTTCCTAATGATTTATTAAAAATCTGTGTAATCAGGGGACAGAGCGTGGGAGCAATTTTTGAAAACACAAAGTGGTGACAGGAATCCGATGGAGAACCAGATTTAACTGTTTTCATGGCTGTTAGAACCTCATCCACTGTGAATGGCTCAAAACCAGCTAGGGTGGGTGTAGTTCCCGAGTCTGGCGGGCCTGTCGTGGCAATTGCTATGGTCGCAGTATTAGAGGGCTTATCTGTATTATTGTGGGAGTGTTGGGGAGTGAAGGTGGAGTAAATTTTCTTAATTTTCTCAGTAAAAAAGGTGCTGATTTGTTCACATGCCTCGACCGAGGGGGAAAGTGTTTAAGAAATGCTGGATGGTTTGCTGAGCTCCTTCACTATTTTAAAAAGCTCCTTAGCTGAGTTGCTGTTTTCCTGGATACGCTGGGAAAAGTGACTTCTTTTTGTATTTGTTATAGCAAGGTTATACAATTTCCGATTGAGGACATAACGTAGTTTGGATGCGCTGTCTTTAGACTGCCTCCAGAGATGTTCAAGTTTTTGACATTCCCTTTTAAGATTTTTTAGTTGAGGAGTGTACCATTTCTTCGTTTGAGATCGTTTCCTAGATTCCCGCATGGGGGCTAGTTTATTTAGTGTTTGCAGTATAATATAGTACCGTCTAAGCAAACAGAGGAGGCAGCCGGAAACTTGATGTTGGCCTCCTGGACATGAGTTTCAAAATGTAAATCATTGACTAACCTCCAGGCTCGTTTGGAGATCTGGTGAGCTGCCTTGGGTTTCTGTGACTTACAGGGAAGGTTTAATGTGAAAGGTATAAGAGAATGATCTGACCAAGATAGTGGTAGGACCTCACATATTTTAGTGGATTCAATATTGGTGAAGAGTATATCCAACGTGTGGCCGGCTATGTGAGTAGGGCCCACTATCCACTGCTTAAGGTTAAGGATTTCCATGTCATATTCCAGTTGGGAAACCCCTAGGGCTTCCTTTTTCTCGTAGTGAATGTTGAAATCACCAATTATAAAATAATTTTTTTGTTTTAAGCAAAGTGGCAGAAGTTGGCTGAGCAGTTTGGCGCCAAGGTTGACTTGTTGTCCTGGAGGATTGTATAATACTGCTCCAGCTAGGATGGTAAGACCATCATGGAGTACTTTGAAAGGTAAGGTTTGATGTTCATTGTAGACAGTTACTGGTTCCGCGAGGCAGGTTAGGTGATCCCTGAATATAACAGCGACCCCCCCCCCTCCCCTACTGCCAGATCGATCTTGCCTAATAACTTTATAATTATAGGGGAGTGCATTCGCTAGATCCGGGGCATTGGTGTCGGATAACCAGGTTTCAGTAATGAAAACCAGGTCAGGGCTCTTGGTTTTAAGTAGGTCACAGATGTCTAGGGCATGCCTAGGTAGGGATCTGGCATTAAGATAAAGGCAAAGAAGGTTGGTATGGTTGTGGACGTGGATAGTCTGGTGGCCTAAAAGTGAATGGCCCATACTGGACATCTGGCATGTTAGGCAAGAAATTGGTCCGTAAGATATGCCTGAGCCCATTTGAATACATGGCCTTTCGTTATCACCCCTTTTATCAGCGTGAGCCAGCAGCTCGCTGCGAGAGTAGCGGATGGGTGTGGGTGAATTTTGAATGACACCAGCCCCGGCCGGCCGCGGACAGGCGCAGACAGGCTTACCCTAGGCGCACCTTTGTCGCGCCATTGTTGCGCCCGCTGCACCCATCCGCTGCGCCTCGGCCAGCACATTAGAATAAATGGAGGAGTAGCGGGGAGCGCGGGCTCCTAGCTCCGCTCTCGGGCTTACAGGGGATGACCCTGATTGGTCCGCCTACCTCCGCAATGGCTCTCCACACAATCGGCACTCAGCCGTCTTTACAATACTTGATTTATGAGGTACTTGTACTCTGTTGCACACAAAGAAAGATGACAAGTAGCAAATGGCTTTCCACACATTATCAAAAACAACAGTGAATAGAGGGTCTGAGGGGAAAAAAGGATTAAAGACCTGTATGCACCCTACCCCTAATCTAACTAGTGAAAAACACAAAGGGGTGCTATTGGTCTAAAGTGGCTAGAAAGTGTCTCTTTTCTATTAGATGAGTGTATGTATAAACTAAAGAATGTGAGAAAGGAGGAAGAACTAGGAGACATAAACCCATCAGCCCACCCATTGGCGGAACATCATCATCATGGATTTTTAGAATACAAACTGGTATCCACTAGGTACCTCACCAAGGGAGTGTGAGGAGACTCTAGTATTGGATCCTCCAGTGATGGAAAGCCAGACAGCAGTGTATCATGAGCTGTGGGAGGTGAAAAAGTTGCAGTGCTCAAAGAAAATGTGTGCTAAATAGAAAGTGGTGATTAAAATTGACTAGCATGGTGCCTAGTAACTATTTTTATTCTGGCGGTCACCATGTTTACAAGGTTAAAAGCAGAGTGTGGATGGATGCAACCAAATATTACCATCCATAGATGAATTAGTTGGTCGATATGTTTCAGACTGAAAAGGCTTTCTTCAGGACATTATAACACTACTGCAACTGTGAAAAAAAGAGATTCAAAATACATACCATGCAAAAGCAATAAACCCACCATACGTGTGTATACTTAATGGTTAGGAAATGAAGTCATGGTGTGTAAAATATTTATCCGCTCCTAAAACACAAAAAAATAGTAAAGACAGACCAATGTATCAATTATGTAAATATGAAAACAACATATATGTAATGAGACATATAGCAGCCACTGAGTCATTGCTCAATTAGTATTCATTATGTGATCATTCACCCAAAATTTACTTGGGGGTGGCCTCACCTTGCCTGGCGCTCGCTCAGGTAATGAGGCCCGCTCTAGAGAAATTGGAAAAAAGAAAAGAGTATCATAACATCAATTAATGTATGATATGGATCCATTTCATAGATCCCCTGGTGTTCCAAAAAGGCAGAAATGCAGAACAGCAGTCCTCGCTGGCACATGATCAAAAAGGTGTAAAAACATTTATTAATTCAATTTGTGAAAAAGAGTGACGGATTATGTCTGTAGTTGTTAAACACATATGACTAAGCAATTGGCTCAATAGTCTAATGGCACCTATTAGGGGATGTCCCTGATTGGTCCGCCTACCTCCCCAATGGCTCTCCACACAATCGGCACTCAGCTGTCTTTACAATACTTGATTTATGAGGTACTTGTACTCTATTGCACACAAAGAAAGATGACAAGTAGCAAATGGCTTTCCACACATTATGTAATGCCATTTAGGTTGTGCAACGCTTCTATATTTTATCTGAGTTCCATGAACTGAATATTTCCTCATGTTTTGAATTAGCTTGTATTTCTCTATTTGGATAATATTCTAGTGTTTTGAAAGACTACTGCAGAATGATGAATAACATGTGAGCTTGGTATTATAAAGACATTAGCAAAGTCCTATTCCTTGAAAGCCAGAGAAGTGTGAGTTTGAGAAGGAATAAGTTAAATGTTTTTATTTAATTTTAGAATAAATACTTCTAGCCTTTTGATTGATACAAGGACTGTTTCAGCTATTTGGATAGGCCTTCTCCTACTTTTGTTATGCTAGCAATATTTGTAAAGTGCAAGGCTGCCCCAATCAGGACTTCTCAGCACTGAAGAGTTTGGCTTCAACAATCTGCGTACATAGTCAGCCTACTTTGAAGAGCAATGTCTTGAGGTGGTTCCAAAAGATCCCTTCATTTGGGCTATGTCGTAGGTGCAATGGCAAAATGTTCGTAAGTATGGATGACAAAAAACCTGAAACGGCATCCCCCTGGGAACTTAATTCTGGGAAATGTTCTGATCTTACAGTCCTATGTGGAACATAGGACAGAATGAGATGCCTCAGATAATGGAGCTCGACATTCACAAAGGCAAAGTAGGCAAAACAGAGAGCTTTGAATTGTAAACGCTTGCCCACCGCCAGTCAATGTGGGCATGCTGGCTAATGTTAAAGAGTCTCAAAGATTTATTGGATTTGCATACTTTTATTGTAAATGTATTAAGAAATGTGTAGAAATAACAAATTACATCACCTATATTGTGTAAAAGGAAACTATGAAGGAAGGCTTTTGCTGATCAAGTTGAAACAGTTGTAATCCTATCTTTAACTTATCCCATGTTTTGTCGGAGTCTAAATGGAATAACTCAGTTCTTGAGAGAGAACTTGTAATCATAAAGATGGCTTATACTGAATGGATTGTACATCAAGGGGACCCCCTTCACCAGATGAAAGTTCCTGAGACAGGGAAAAACAAATCATTCAAGTGTGTCAATTATTACCGTGAATTAACACAGCCAACTATTCTAGTTAGTGCCGAAACAATACCCAAGAAGTAAAGAGAGTAGAAATATCCAAGGAAAGTCTGAAAAATTGGATACCATCAGCAAACCTTCACACCCGTTTGTGAACCATACACCAACAAAGATATCAGTGAGATCTTTTTTGGTGTATGGTTTATAATTTTCTACTCATTCGTTATCTGGTTCTCTTTCTTTTTAACTGTTTTTATTCTTTTTTCGGGTATGATCTAGGTTTATGGTTATGGATTATACACAATGTATTAATTATCAAGTTAGAATTAGAGAGCTTTTATACCTTTTGAAATGTTTTATTTATAGTAATTATCTGTATAAAAACAGGATCCTCCTGAAGAAGGCCTAGTGCTGCAATGTGCATAGAGAGTATTGGAGTGTCAAGTACACTCAAGTTAATGGATATTCATATGTTACAGGATTATTGAATTTGCTAAATATTGTGCCTGTAGAATCATTTTGGAATATTATTGATAAAGTCCTGCGGATTGTTACAAATTATGTTCCATTGTTTAGTAGGAATCGTATCTTATTGAAAACACATTTTAGGAACAATATTTGAAATACAACTGTATCACTGTCCTTTTGTACTTTCAAACCATGTGTTATTTATGTATGAGCATGTGTTATGAGTGGTATGATTGAGAGTATGGCACATTTTAAAAAGTGGTTTCTATTTATATGTAGTATTTTGTATTGTGGACAAGAGTAAAAATATATTTTGATTTTTTTCTATAAATTTGACAGAATTATTTTGCATGGTAAAGAATATAGTTGCCTGAGGATTTACAATATTATACTGAATGGAGACATTTTTTGACGACCACTAGAAAACCAACTGAAATTGTAACTGATCATATGAATTTTTAATGTTTTCTAGATCATCAACCCAAGAATAGTCATGAAGATAAATGGGATTTTTTTTTGTACAGTGCGATTTCACTAATGTATATATTCCTGGTTCAAAATAGTTTTTGGTGGATTCACTATCTTGTTATCCTGAAACATCACTTAATTATAATCAGCCTGTAATTCCCTCTGAAGATTGTAGTTGGAGTCAGTCGGTCTCTTTTAGACAAAGTAAACATGACTCGAGAAGAAATGGATCCAAGTAATTAGCCAAACTTAATTGAAATACTCCTTTAGGTCACTCAGCAGTGAATTATTGTGTTGACCAGGAGGAAGTTCCAGACCCAGCCCCTATAGCAAATTCAACTGTCCCAGAATCATCTGTTGGCAATGCTATAACGTACCACAAGTCAGACTCTCATTTCGCAATGTTGTCCTGGAACATTGCAGAAATCCGCAAAAAGCTAGGAAGTGAGGACTGGGTTGGCTTTGTCTCTGGCTTTAATAAATTTGCCTCCAGGAGACCTGGTCTCTCGATGATTTCCATTTGAATGGCTACTGCTCCTATTCTATCTTAACAATCCCTGTGACATCAGGGAGGGTGAAGGGTGGTCTAGCTGTGCTCATTTTTTGTAAATGCGGCATGATGAAAGTTAAGCCCTTGAGCTCTTCTCCATGATATCAATTGATTTTACTCACTGGCATGGGTACTGTGGATTTCCTGAATGTAAATGTCTATCATAATATTTTTGACCAACGTAACCCAAAAAGTTGACGATAACTTAAATGAGGCGATTATCAAGGCAGATTCACTAAGTCAGTCATTATGCATTTTGTGGGTAGGAGATTTTAACTGCACAATCTGTAATTTTAGTATTTCTTGAGTATGTGGAGTGGATAATAGGGATTATCACCTAATGACCCACATCCTGATTAGTTTGGGATTATGGATTCACTTAGTAGATATGATGGTAGTCGAAAGGGACAAGAGTGATCATAACCCACTTTGCATGTCTTTAACATATTGGGAGGAATCCACCGATACAAGGGGCGCTGGCCAAGTTCTGTCCAGTGACGTAGTTGTGACAAATTACATGCGCCATCTTGGGTAGGCCAAAATAGTAGAGTGCCAAGAGCACATCGATTTTATCACAAACAAGCTGTTAGAAGCTACAAGTAATCTGGCAGACCTTGCTAATAAAGGGGTAGAGTCTCTAGCTCTAGAAAAGAGCACAAAGATCCAAGAATCCTTTTTTATTGACCTAAGAAGCCTTTTTGTAAGACCAGCAAAGCCAAATGACAACCGTGCCTGCCACCCTCCGCGTTGGTACACACGGGAGTGTCGTCAGGCTCGATTGGACCTTGGTAGAGCTACAAAAAGTGAAATACGTAGTCATGTCCAGCTTGCCAGGGCGGCATACAAGAACGTAGTCTATAAATCAAAGCGAGCATGGGATGAACAAAGATGGTTGGGTTTAAAAGAAGCAGGTACCCAAAAAGACCCAAGAAGATTCTGGAATGTCCTTAAGTGGGGTAGTGATGGGACTCCAGACAAACCCCAAAACTGGGTGGCTCAAGATAAATGGGTGGCCTACTTTAAACCCCAATACGCCATGGGTCTGGAACAGAGCACAATCATGGAGATTCAGCACACATTCCCCTTGGAAGATGTGTTTAATCATGCCGAGGTTCTCATTGCCCTAGACCTGGTGGTTCCTGGTAGAGCACCGGGTATAGATGGCGTCCCTGCTGACACGTTCTTGTATGGAAAAGAATCTTGGGCCAGGTACATATTGCAAATGCTATAGCAAGAGGAGCACCTATCCCTAAATCTTGGAACGGGGCTGAAATTATACCCGTGTTCAAAAAGGGAGATAAATCGTTACCTGGGAATTATCGCCCAATCAGCCTGATTGACACTATGCAAAAGGTCTTCGGTAGGTTAATTTTAAACAAGGTCTTAGAGTGGGAATTGGATCAGAACATTCTATCCCACCTAGAGGCATGATTTAGATCATCTATCAGCACCGTTGATCAAGTGTTACACTTTGCTATGTTGTACTGGAAAACTGTACTTTTAGGTGGGGGTAGCTTATGTGCTTCCTTTATAGATCTTAGGGCAGCATTTGATCTTGTCCCCCGTCCTATTTTGTGGAGCGTACTAAAAGATATGGGAATGCCGAGTATCCTCCTCACTCTAATCATCAGATTACATGAGCAGAATTTTGCTCAGATTAGATGGGGGCGCCCAGAAAATGTTACTTCCCAGTTTCCTGTGGAACGGGGAGTTAGACAAGGCTGTGTCCTTGCTCCAACTCTATTTTCCATGTACATTAATGATGTGGCAAATTTGCTGATAGAAACAAATATTGACGCTCCTATTCTTGCAGGAAAGAAAATCCCCATTTTAATGTTTGCCGACGGCTGTTTGATCATTGCAAAAACCCCGAGTGGGTTGCAAAAGGCTTTAAGAATTTTTTTAAACTTTTGCACCGCCCGAGGTCTAGAGGTGAATGTTTTAAAATCTAAATTTATGTCTTTTAATGAATCTAAATCCTTCAAGGGTACCGTAATTATGAATGAATTGCCACTTGAGAAGGTCCAAGCTTTTAATTATTTAGGTGTATTCAACACGACCTTTCCTGGAAACTACAGACTGATTTGGCGACCCTTAAACATCGACAGCTTGCTGGAGCTCTGAGTCAGGAGTATTCTAGGTCACTCACCAAGCCAATAGCACCGGCATTAACAGTGTACAATGGAAATGTTGTTAGCTCTGTTTTATATGGTGTCGAAATCTGGGGTTTTGAGAATCTACAGAAACTGTCATCTTCAGAAAATCTGTTTTTAAGAAACCTTAACAAGCTTCCCCAGAGTACACCAATATGTCCCCTACTACTTGATGTGGTATTTAAACCCTATTGCTTTACTTGCTTATTTACACCCAGTTTTATACTGGAGAGGACTATGGACAACACCTGCATTGAAAGTATTTGCAAATGGGCTTATGGATATCATCAAATCTGATACTTTCCATAAGATTAAGTGGTTGTGCAAGATTGGGGAGACATTACAGAACCTAGGGCTGAACGAAATATGGGAAGACCCCACAAACGCCAGGTTCCCCTCCAAACAGGAATTAAAAGCCATGTACTGGGAGGCTGTTGCCTCGGAAACTTTTAGGAAAACTGCTCCACTTTCTTTGACTGGTACTTTTTTGGTGATCAAGGATCGGCCCAGATTCGAAGATTTTTGGGATTTCATTACACAACCCTTAGATCGCAAGCTCTACTTCAATCTTAGAATTAGTAGTTTACCGGTTAGAGCATTTACCAACTGTTGGTCTAGTGGAGGCAAAGTGGAGTGCCCTGGTTGTTTGTACCCTAGGGAAACTGTTGACCACTTATTGTTTGTTTGCCCTGTATATGCTACACCTCGCAGGGTGTGGCTAACTCCTATGTGCAAAACCTTGGGTACCAGGAGTGGGTTGGTGGCCGTAAGACTAATTTGTACTTGCCCTGATCAATTTGTGGCCATTGCTGTGGCAAAATATTTAGGCTGGGCCTGGGTAATAAGAAGTAAATTGCTGTAAATATATTTTACTCTACACAGAAGTAAATTGCTGTAAATATACTCCACCCTTTTATAGTCTGGACCGAGTGTATGCACTTTAGTTCCCCTGAAGTATATTGTATATGTAAATACTTGAATGAAATTACTACGTGAACTTACTTTTAATTATATTTATTGTCTTATCTTGCGATGAATTGTATTATTTTATATGCTTTTATGACAACAGTCGAATAAAGCTTGTTTGACTTGACTTGACCCATTTTAATCATACCGGTTATGGGGCTGCATTAAATAGCATTGTGATCTCTAATGAGCTGATTCTCTTGTGTGATTGTGTTAAAGATACTATTTCACATTGCCCGCCTTTTGTGTGGGGGAGGAATTAAGCACAATTGATTTTATGCTACTATCTGGCAACTATAGTAGCCTCGTTGTAGATTTTGCAATTTTCCAAAACTGTGCACGTGACCACAATAGTTGCACACCTTAATTCAAAAATCATGGGAGAAAACCTTGATCTTATTAATATTTGTCTGACTTTAGAGGGCATCACTGCTGATCAAGTCAGGGATTTTGAGTCATTATACGCAGCTGTATCATTGGCCCTATCATTTAAATGCTACTCCATCACCGCCCCTCCTATGTGGAGGTTTAATAGCACGTGTACACAAGCCCACAAAGAGCTAAGAAGAGCTCTTCATACCAGTAGGGACCTAGATAAGATAACCCAAAGAACTATAAGGCCTTAATCTAGCAAACTTTATGAGCTTAGAAAAGAGGCTTCGTCCGAATTACTGATCACTGGATTCTTGCACTACATAAAAAAATTCTGGGACATTATCAATCATTCACTGTTTTCAGGAGTTTACTCACCATAAAATGGAGTCCCTGATTTCAGGGTCTGTGTGGGCTGACATTTTACACACATCTTTAATCCTTTAAATAAGATGATTAAAACAGAGGAAACATAATCTAAAATAAGCTTCAGGCCATACTGTTGAGCCATTCAATTTCAGTAAAGGTTGTGCGCCATTACTCAAGGTATATGTCTCAAAACACCTGGTTTGGAAGGGGTCCCACTTGCCCTTTTCAAGGATAATCTTAACTTTTGGGCATCATTGTTGTTAGATTTACAGGTCTCTAGTTTGCACAGGTAGGTACTTGTGACAAATAGGGACCCTTGCCTCTAGTCAGGATAAGGGGATTATATTCCTAAAATAACCTCTGCTCACCCCCTTGGTAGCTTGGCATGAGCAGACAGGCTTATCTCAGAGGCAGTGTGTAAAGCATTTGTGACCACATACAGTAACCGAGTGACAACACTACAGATGGACACCACACAAGGTTTTATATAAAAAATAAGTATACTTTATATAGATTTATCACAAGACCATAAACAACAAAAATACACAATACAGTTACTTTAGGATGGTAGATTTAGCTTAACTTAGTTCAGTTCTTAAGATGTAACACTTTGCGTCAATGTACCTTACGATGCGTTGCGCTTCCACGACAAGCAATGTCGCAGCGAGGGAAATGCAGCTAAGTTCAGGTGCAAAGAAATAAAGACGTAAATAACTTCCAGATGTGGCACGCTTCTCCGGGGATGCAAGAAGTTTTCGGTTCGATGCGTGGACACCCTTGTTCAGAAGTGCGACTGCAACAGCTCCAACTGCGACACTATTCTCTCACGATGAGTGAAGCTACCGCAGAATGCAACAACTACAGCGGCAACATCCTTGTTCAGAAATGCGACTGCAGAAGCTCCGAAGGCGGCGCGCTTCTCGGGGATGCGAGGTGCTTTCCTCGATGCGGTGCAATGCGACAGTTCCAGCGGCGAAACCCTTGTTCAGAAGTGTGACGGCAGGTCCAGCGACAGAGACATACTTCTACCCCTTTGCGAGACTCTTCTCTCGATGCGGTGCAATGCGACAGCTCCAGCGGGGACACCCATGTTCAGAAGTGTGAAGCAGACAGCAGCGACAGCGACACGCTTCCTCTTCATTGCGGCGCACTTCTCTCAATGCGGTGCAGTGCGACAACTCCAGCGGCGACACCCTAGTTCAGAAATGCGAGAGCAGCAGCAGCGATGGCGACACGCTCCGATCTCGTTGCATCGCGCTTCCAGCTCCTTGCGACACACAGTTCCTCAGAAGGCCCAAAACAGCAGCAGGCACTTCCACAAGAACTCTGGGCAGCTGGGGGTGGGGGGAGGTCTGTTGTCCCTGAGACTTCAGCAGGAGGCAAGCTCTTTTCCAAGCCCTTGGAGATCCTTCACAAGTTGAAAGCAAAGTACACAAAGTTCCTTTCTCCTTCCTTTGGCAGTAAGGCAACCACTGCAGGCCAATCCCCAAGCAGCACTTCAGCTTGGAAATAGTCTCTCCTCAGTTTCTTCAGATTCCTCTCCTCAGCAAAGGTTTCTTCTTGTAGTCTGAAAGTGATCTAATCTCATTGAATCAGGGTCCCAATATTTATACCCCAAATCCCTTTGTTCACTGAGGGGAGAGGGGCCTTTGCCCAGTCCAAGCCAGTTCTGAAGTACTCTGTTTACCAGACTTCCCCTCTCCTTTCACAGTGCTGGGCAGAAACATCAGACGCTCCACAGGAGGTGGAACCAGCATTGTGAAAGGCAGGCACAGCCCTATTCAAGGTTCAGGTGCAACTCCTCCCTCCCATCTAGATGCAGATTTCTCTATTCACCACTGGGCAGACTCATCCTGTCTCTTGGAACACCTCAGCTCTGTCACTCACAAAACCAGACAAATATTTGCAAAAACAGAATGTTAAAACCAACTTCACTAAAAGATGCATTTTATCATTCTGAGTCCAGGCATACTAAACTCTAACTTCTACCATGTTCTCTGAGTCAGTTAGGATTATAACATGTAATAATTCTAACAGCCCATTCTGGCCTATGGAGAACAGGTAGCCTTGCAATAGTGATAAACGAAAATGGCAGTAATTCACTATTAGGACATGCCATACACATCGGGGCTTGTCCTACCTTATACTTACAATGCACCCGGCCCTTGGGCCTACCATAGGGGTGTCTGATATGAAGAAAAGGGAAGGGTTAGGGACTGGCAAGTGGGTACACTTGCCCAGTCAGCATGACAGTACCAGACTGCATGCAGGCTCTGCAATGGCAGACCTTAGACACATTTTATAAGGCTGCTTGTGTGGGTGGCACAAGCAGTGCTGCAAGCCCACCAGCAGCATTTGGATTTACACGCCCTGGGCATACTCAGTGCACTAGACTGGGGTCTGACAAGTAAACCAAATAGCCAAACATGGAATCACTAATCCATACATTATTTACAGTAGGGAGCACTTGCACTGTGGCACTGGACAGCAGTGGCACAGTGCACAAAGCATCTAACACCATCAAAAATACATGAGGCAACAGCAAAAATGGAAGGGAGATCCACGCCAATGGTGCCAGGTCTAACAATTGTTAACTAACATATTTAGAGCATCCATTGTAGGCACTCTTGCCTGCATATTGAAAAGAGGCCACCATCGACCCCATCTTTAAAAAAGGTGATAGAAATGACCAGGTATCCTAAACACCAATATTGCTCATTGACCCTACAGCAAAAGTACTGGGAAGGGTGGGCTCTTGATTACAGTAATGTTTCAAAAATCCAAAATGGTTTTAGGTGTGGAATGGGAATTGCAGAACAATGCCCTAATCTGTAACTGATTGCAAATAAGCACACAAAGTGCAAAAAAAGTGCATTGTGTCTGGAATTCATGAACTTTTCTAGGGCTTTTGATACTGTCGATCATGACAGATTATGGAGCATGATGCAAGATATGGGGGTGGAGGAACCTCTAGTTACTCTACTGTGAAGGTTACATTCCAATACTAAGGTTAAAATATGGTACAGCCCTTATGACAAGAGAACATATTCAATAATCTTTATCAAGGGTGTCCACCATGGCTGCATCTTGGCCCCGTTTCTATTCCTTGTCTATACCAATCCAATGGCCTAGAGGTTTATTTGTTACAAAAGAAGTTGGATTACCCAAAGAAAGTTAATCAATCTGTCCCAACTCTCTTTTCTATATAGACAATGCTGTCCTTCTATCTAGAACAGCTATGAGCCTGCAAAAATCTCTTGACACCTTTGTAGATTTTATGTCATCTTTGGACTGAAAAGTGAACCTTAAAATCCGTATGTTATGGTATGCGGCCTCAAAATGACAAAGTCAATATTGCTTGCTGTACAAGGTAATCTGATCACCAAGGTACACATTTTTTCTATGTAGGGATCTTTTTTAACACACATTTAATGTGAGACCCTTTATTAACCCTGAGGGCGTAACAGACTAAAAGAGCAGTGGAGGCACTGTTCCGGTTTGCAGCCAAATTAGGCCAGAAGCCTGTCAAGGAGATGATCACATTTTACAAAGCAAACTGTGTCTTAATTGGTACCTATGGGGCTGGCGTTTGGGGCCACAGTAATTGTGTGAAGCTCCGAATTGCTGAGAATAGCATTATTAGAAGTCTCCTGATGGTCCATAAGAGCACTTCTACCCGTATCTACCATTTTGGATTGGGTTTAGATTATGTTGAAGATCATATCGGCTTGGCCCTTTATTATTATGTGGTAAAATTTGGCTCTCACCAGAAGTGTATTTTTCAAAATCTATTGTTATGAATTGCCTCTACCTATCAATGTGGCAAAAATTCCCTGGTTTGGATAACTAAAACGTGTTTTTGGTGATATGAGCCTATCTGAGTACTTTGACAACCCTGCTAATATGCAACTTCAAGCCAAAATTATAGTGAAGTCTGCATATACAGCAAAGGCAAGCTCTCACTCTCAATGATCACTGACTCAGCAAAGGTCCTTGAGCAAGGGTAAAGTCAACTCTCTTATGTTTTTTTTTAATCCACAGTACAGGTTCTACCTGACTAGGTTCCATTTGGGCACCTTCGCACTTTCTGGTAGCCTTTCCAAACCAAGGTGAATGGTCCAATAATCTTTCACCATGTCCCTGAAACTATTTTGCCAAGCAATCCACCCTGAATTTTGTTTTTGTTTTGTGCACCTAAATAAACCTTGAGAATGACCTTTTTGCTTCCAATTTTGAGAGCCTATTGTCCGAGCTCCTACACGGAAGGGGTTAGACACTTGCACTTGCTTTACTCCTCTGATATCGGTTATTCCATTTGACATTTTATGTGAAGAGCCCTTTTAATATGAAAGAATTAAGGTTAAATAATTAAATTAACTCATCTTGGGTAGTTCATGCCGTTGCTATTTTTTTATTGTAGTTATTTTTTTAATTACATTCTGCACACACACTTTAAGTATTTATTAGGGTCCAGCTTGACTTGCTAATATTCATGTGACTGCCAATAAGAAATGAATGTGGGTTAGTCTTACCCTTGTCTTCTGTTTTTCACTTAATATTACTCTTGTCATTGTACTGATTAATGCACTTACAGATAACATTATGTATTTTACTGTGCCTATTGAGTGTCTTGTAAAATTGAATGTTTTTATAATGTCTGACAAAATTAATTGTATTAGAAAAGAACAATGGAGGAGTATCACCCGATGAGGGAGATGAAGGCTTTTCCAGACGAGGAAACACTGTTCCTTTGTTAGTAAACCCCTCACTCACCACCTGGTGAGTGAGGGGTTTACTAACAAAGGAACAGTGTTTCCTCGTCTGGAAAAGCCTTCATCTCCCTCATCGGGTGATACTCCTCCATTGTTCTTTTCTTATTCTTGACCAGGGAATCAGGAGTATTCCCCGTCCAACATCCATGGACGCAACTCCTTACTCTCTTTGTGTTTGAAATAAAAAAATTAATTGTATATCAGCAAAAATTTATTTTTGTGTTTTTATTGAATGTATGTAAAATATGTCATGACTATTTTTTGCGCTCATTGAGGAGTTCATACTATGCTGGATTTCGTTTTTGGGTCTTTTTAGTGGCAAACTCTTAATTCTGATGTTCAGGAATATGTTCTTGTTTAGCTTATTTCAAACTACATAAATCCTCTCATTGTACGCTTTTTGAATATTTGGAGTGGCATCCGAGTCTTGGCAAATGATTTCTACAGATGTGTGTCAGCCTTTATAAGGATATTGTGTAATTATAGTTAGATTGCATACTTTCTCAAAGATAGCACTTTTTTCTCCTTTGATCAAGTTACCAACATCGAAAGAAGTGTTACGATGTTTTTGACTGATATTCATTGTCATGCATTACCTTGATTATCATTTTTGGTAGAGGTACTCAATATCTTTCATGTTTTTGGAAGCTCTTTGTTAGGCATCAGGAGTTGAACAAAGCTTGCTTCTTGATATAAAACCCAGTCATATGGGAAAACAAATAGTCGAACTGTAGAACCATATTTACAGTTTTACTGTTATGCAACTTAGGATAATTGGGATTCCTTTTCATGCAACCCATTGTGCCAACAAGGTTTAATCTTTCGTTTTCATGAAAGGATTTCCTCCAAGAGTATTTTTTTCATTTCATATTATCAGTAGCTGTTGGACAATTGCAGACACACAGACACAATGTTTCTGAGAATTTAGGCCATTTTAAGATCAAGATGAAGGAATATGCTGGTAAATCATATATACAATTCTTCAACCTTTTCTCATGAAGAGAGAGTTAGGCTGATGTCTCACTTCTTTCTTTTCATACACTGCCAGTTAAATGCTTACCTTGTTATTTTGGCCCATTTGGAATAACACATCTGCTCACTCATGTAGCCTTTCTGTTGAAATTGCTTCATTGCTGAAAGATACTTTCTTCTGTTCATTTCAGCTTCAGACTTGTTTCTGAACCTTACCATAGGCTTCTATCTGAACCTCCACTAGTTATGATACAGGGGTACCAATATATGAGGTTCAACTAATTTGTGATTCTCAGATGTTCAAAGCCATCTTCAAAATCTGCTCCACTAAAAATATTATCCTTTTAATTAGAGTATAGGGAAGATTCTTCTTCAGTTTATATTTAATTGTTAGTTCTTCGTTATGTTCACCCCTGCATCCTGCCCATGGCTTCAGGAGGAAAGCCTGCTGTTAACTTTTTGCCAAGCTTAAAAGAGAGTGCAAATGTTCATAAGAAGATGGTGCCCTCTTCTTGAAGCCAGGCAGCATGTTGCTCGATCATGCCCTCATCAGCACATGCTTAACGTCCTTCCACCGTGACCATACTGGTGTTTTCATCCTTGCAGGGCAAGATGTGCAGCAGTGCGACTATGGAGGTCAGTGCGGGGTAATGGATGTCAAAATTGGGCTATGTTTTCATGTGACAGATCAACGTCATAAGTCTCAGCAAAGAGGGTAATGGACAACTTCTGAATTAATCTTCATCTTCCCACAAGTCCCAATGATTTTAAAGGATAATGTTTGCCCTTTGTATTTTTCCCCTAACTGGGACCCTCCTTTAGTATTCACTTGATAACTTTCATGTGTACTATTATGTGCTGAATGGCATTGTGGCTATTGGGAAGAGACTTTCTTTCCTCTGGCAATCAAGAGGAAAATTTACCAGGCCTTTTCAGAATCCATTCTTTGATAGATTGGAGAACAGGTACATTTTTGATATGTGAAGGTGAGAGTGTATTTTGAGTGTGGTAGCCCACAAGCCTTACCCATTCATCGCTCCTTCATGGTGAGTGTGAAATTTGCCTAAACCCCAGTCTACAGCAAACATTGACTTCGGTTGGATCTTTCCTTTTTGTTGGTGTATTTTACCTTCATATTTTAACAATCCATATCTTCGATTCCCATAATCTGCTTTATATAATATTTATGTCATTCTGACTATTATAATTCAGATTTTTCTAAGTTGGTCTGGGAATTTTACTGTACTGTGCTCTTGTTCTTATGTGTTCTTAACTTTGATGTTACTTGATATTGCTTAAAATTAAAGCACATTTATCTGGGCACTTTATTGCTGTCTGTGCCACATCTACAAGAGGCTATGCAGAGTCTTGCATTAAACTGTGTCATAACCTAAGTAAGTTGTGTTTTACAAAGTTGGTAGGGCCAGCTCCTCCCACATTAATACCCCCCAAAAAACCACAGGAGGAATAGAAGAAAGTGAAGACAATATGGGCAAACGGAGGACAATAATAAGCAGTATCATGGTTATGGTAGGAAAATTCCACATTTCACAGTGTTGTTTTACACCACACTTTACTTACTGGTAATATTGCCTATAATTACCATTATTTTTCACAGTAATATCTGTCAGTGTTTTATGCAGCAAAGTTATGAAATTGCTCGTAACCCAGTTACAAGACATGTCTCCTGTTCTGCTATGTAGCTGCTAACTCCTACATGAGGAAGTAGTGGTTATCTGTGTTGCAAAATTGACACATCATTTGATGACTGTCATGATTTCCTTTCCTCTAATTACAACTAAAGCTTTTATTTTCTTGAAAATGTAACATCTAGCAAGTCCTTTGACCTCCATCTGAAACACTA
Organism: Lissotriton vulgaris; assembly: GCF_964263255.1. Taxonomy (NCBI): domain Eukaryota; kingdom Metazoa; phylum Chordata; class Amphibia; order Caudata; family Salamandridae; genus Lissotriton; species Lissotriton vulgaris. Next base: position 1,186,205,569 of record NC_141689.1, read on the forward strand.
TGCAGAAGACATGTACTGTTCTCCCCATACACTACTCTTCAAATCTTCATCTCACTGGAAAGATTTCAACTTTTGGTGGAAGCCCTGGGGCTTTTTAAGTAATCGTCTTAGTGCAAGGAGCGCCCTGTCTTTTCTGTGTACTGTTCAGTCAATATCCTACTTTGCTGTTAAGAGTTGTGCCTCCAATGCAATTTTCCAACCACAAAATGCATTTCCCAAGCCTGTGGCTAACTTTTTCAATAATGCAACATAATTTTAATGCAGTCGTATTCATGAATCCTAATGTTTAATGTAGCTTTTTTGTAATGGAATGGTTAATGATCTCATACTTTGATGTTCACATGACTTGCAGTGATGCATATTGCTTATGAAGCATTATGAAATATTTTCTTCCTAGAAAGCTCCGAACAATTCATAAATCAAGATTACCATGTAAGATTACTGCAACTGTAATCTTGAACCTTAAAGTTCTGAGACCACCGGTATTGGCACATATGCATTGCAAAGATTTCTGGCTACTAAGAGATAGCTATTTAAAAAAAGGAATACCAGGTGGTAGTCAACCTTTTCGCACATCATAAAGGATGTAAAGTCATCAACAGATGTTTCAAACAGTATCATAAGGTTTGCTAATTAGCAATACCCTGTACGTATTTGGTCCATTTGCAGATTGCTCATGTTTCCTTTAGCTTATAATTTGGGAACTGCCCAATACTTGGAATTGTTCCTTCTTTGAAACAATCTAAGTGTAAATATTCCAGTTTGTCCTTGTTACTACTGCCTACGAGAGAGTGATTCGAGGACAAATTAGCTCCAATCAGTAGAATGCAAATCAAGTAAGAAACATGATGGGTCCCCTTACTTCTATTCATACAAACTTTATTCTCATCTCACTACGTCCATGTTGCTTTCACTCCTGGGTACGTCCTTTTTGGAAAAGCTGTTCAAATATGAATATAATATGGCACATTTAGATCAGGTTGACCAAGCTCTCCACCTAGACATTCCCTGGGAAGGAAAATAGCATAAACTCTTCTACAGAAAACCTCAAGGGCATATTTTAGAGCACAATATTTGTGTTTGTTACATTTGTGTAGGATATTCTGCCATGTGACCTGTTTGTCTTGGCGAAAGACTATACATTTTCACTAGAAGTACCAACCACATAAGCAATTTGTTCGTTCGTTTTTCCTTTACTATTTTTTTTCAATGGATTCACAGACTTGCAGGGCAAACTCATGGTCCATCAATGGCATGGCTTAAATGAATTCTGCATCTGAGGAAATATTGCCCCTAAGCGAGACGTGGGGAGGGTAGGGATGGGAACCATTTTAGCTTTTGAACCTGTTTCCAAATATGATTCCTCCGTCTTGGGGCCAGGAAGAGAGAGATTGTTCATTTTGTAGAATTGTATGATGAGATAAACTGAAAATAACTGGTTCCACAGACAATTTATTTAAGACATGCTGCAACATTTTTCCAAATTGCATAGATTCACTTATATGCAATACACACCCGTTCTGTTAAATACATATGCTTGTTGCACATTGTACATTAAGTTAAAATGTCACATACTTTGTGTGAAAGCTGACAGTTTTACGGCCTCAAGGACCATCACAGCTGGTTGATTTCCTATTCATTTGTACCATGAGACTTAACAAAACATTTATATCACCTCCTTCCACACCTATGTAATCCATTATGAAGAAAAATAAAATCACAGTAAAGAATATCCCCTACGCAAGTCCTGATCGAAAACCCATCACACAGCTTTCACAGTAGACATAAAGTAAAGAACAAATGCTTCTTTCCTACCTTAAAGTTCCAGCGTAGCTGCAGGACATTACAACTTCACACCGGGTAAATTATACCATACTTAATTTGTCTTGATTGTGCCCAGCAAGCATGAGTAAACATATGTTTTAGTGCATTACTAAATCATTTTATATGTTAATTACTCAGTATGCAGCCATTACAGCTCCAGTGACATCCATTAGTCTAAAAGGCACTGAACCATTGCCGCAACAGCATCGTACAGAGAAAAAGCCACTGCTTAAAGTGTCGAGTTTAACTGGACAGGTGCTTTATTTGTATAACAAACAAAGTGCAGGGGCCCAAAGCTGTCCTTCGGAGCCTGCCACTGTAACTCCTGATTGCCAGGTTTGCTCAATACCAATGCTATCTATTTTTGATTCAGTCTCATTCCTTGTTCAACAGTCTACGTCTCATTTCTTTTTATCTCACTATTGCACGTCTTTTTTCATCTCTGCATTTTCTATTTGTTACTCTTTCCTTAATTTTTTTCACTCATAATATCTACCTTTTTTGTATTTTAACCTTTTGCTCTGGGTCAATCTCAAGATGAAAAATGAGTCCGAGTCACCAAAAATTATTACCAATGCCCACCTCTAGGACCCACCTGAACAAATTAAACATGGCGTAGCATTCTTTAAATGTCCTTTATTTCATGAACTAAATAGTAGCCTACAAGATTTTCTTAGAATTATAATTAAGCCCTGTCTATCATGACTTAAGGGATAAATTTACATGGCACACTTCTTAATCAGTCGGTAATTACCAAAGAACCTATTGAGTACTGAAGTTATGTCAAAACATTTTTCAGAAATGTTATTGGGATCACTGACAGAATATTGAAAACAACTTGTCGAGTTACAAAGATTTTGGTCAAATATATCATTTACAGAATTATCATGTCTCTAAACTTATAATGGTATGTACAAAAAAAAAAAAAAACTTTGATTCACATTAATATTGTTAATAAACATACATAAACATTGTATGTGTGTGTATATATATATATATATATATATATATATATATATATATATATATATATATATATATATATATATGTATATATATATATATATATATATATATATATATATATATATATATATATATATATATATATATATATATATATATATATTACCTACTGGCGGTCGGCAGTAGGTAGTTATAGTTAGGGTTTGGCTGCCATAGGAAATCTGCAACATTCTATTGGTAATAACTCTGGCGTCGGTTGAGGAATTTGTGTGTAATTTTCCAAAATTTTGGCCAGCTCCGCAGCGCTCCTTCCCTGAAAGTTTCGGGGGGATTCGTGATGTGGGGGCTAAGAAAAAAGGGGGGTCCCAAAACGTGTTTACGCCATGTTAATTTCCATAGGATGGTCTGACAAGTCTACAGCCCGAACCGCTGAACGGAATTACGGCAAACTTGGCAAAATTGTAGGGAGTGGTACGCAGATGTGCCTTTGCTTTATTTGGTGAAAATTTCTCCAGTGGTTTTTACGAAAATTAACTTCAAAAACACTTATATATCTATAGGCACTCTCCGAGCGTTCACAGGTGCGCGTACCGGGGAGCGCACCCAGCGCGCTACGGGAATGCATGAGCGGAAAGATGATTGGCTGTCGAGTGTCTGTCAACATTCTAAACAGTCCGGAGAGTCCGCCATCTTGTGTCTCGGTAGAATCGAGACACAAGAGGTGAAAAAGAAAGGGGGAAATAATTAAAAGGGGGCAGAGTAGACACCCCCTGACCCCCTAGGTTTTCTGAGGGGGGCCTAGAACGACCTTGAAGGGCTAAATTTATTTTTTTTTTTTACATTTTCGCAGGGTAAGCGCTGGCGGCGCTCCCCTGTACGCTCTCCGGTACGCGCACCGTGAGTGCACCACAGGGAAAAACAGTGTAAAAAAATAGAGTAAAAAAATAATGTTGAGTGTTTAGAGGAAAGTGATGCATTGCTGGAGTGTGTCACGAAAATTATGCAACTCCAGCAATGCATCCTTTCACATGGGGCCAGTCCCATGTGAAAGAGCCTGCGTCAGTCTTACGGCGCTGGTAAGCAGGCGCAAGATTTGACGCAACAGCGTCATAAAAGTGATGCAGTGATATCTCTTAGATTTCACTGCGTTACCTCTACGACCCTTTCTTGCATCAATACACCCCTTTTGTATACATTACAACTGACGTAGGTATAATGTGGCGCAGGGGTTTACAAAGTGACGCATCTACCTAGATGCGTCGCTTTGTAAATATGACTCAATAAGGTGCCTTTTTTACAGCACTGGTGTGTCACAAAAAGTGACGCACCGGTGGCATAAAAGTGACGCATGGCCTCATAAATGAGGCCTTCAGTCTTCTACTCATGCGTCATATTTATTATATGACGCATTATGTCGCAAGTACTTACAGATAGGTCAGTATTTCAGACGTATCTGTAAGCGCAAAAGTGATGCATTGCTGGAGTGTGTCACAAAAGTGACACAACTCCAGCAATGCATCCTTTCACATGGGGCAAGTCCCTTGTGAAAGGGCCTGCATCAGTCTTACACCTACTGTGAGAAGGCTCAAGATTTTGACACAACGGCGTCCTAAAAGTGACGCAGTGAAATCTCATAGATTTCACTGCATCACCTCTACGGCCCTTTCTTGCGTCAATACACCCCTTTTACATACATTACACCTGACGTAGGTATAATGTGGTGCAGGGGTTTACAAAGTGACGCATCTACCTAGATGCATCACTTTGTAAATATGACTGAACAAGGTGCATTTTTTACAGCAGTGGTGCATCACAAAAAGTGACACACCGGTGGCGTAAAAGTGATGCATGGCCTCATAAATGAGGCCTTCAGTCTTCTACTCATGCGTCATATTTATTATATGACGCATTATGTCGCAAGTACTTACAGATAGGTCAGTATTTCAGACGTATCTGTAAGCGCAAAAGTGATGCATTGCTGGAGTGTGTCACAAAAGTGACACAACTCCAGCAATGCATCCTTTCACATGGGGCAAGTCCCTTGTGAAAGGGCCTGCATCAGTCTTACACCTACTGTGAGAAGGCTCAAGATTTTGACACAACGGCGTCCTAAAAGTGACGCAGTGAAATCTCATAGATTTCACTGCATCACCTCTACGGCCCTTTCTTGCGTCAATACACCCCTTTTACATACATTACACCTGACGTAGGTATAATGTGGTGCAGGGGTTTACAAAGTGACGCATCTACCTAGATGCATCACTTTGTAAATATGACTGAACAAGGTGCATTTTTTACAGCAGTGGTGCATCACAAAAAGTGACACACCGGTGGCGTAAAAGTGATGCATGGCCTCATAAATGAGGCCTTCAGTCTTCTACTCATGCGTCACATTTAATCTATGACGCATTATGTCGCAAGTACTTACAGATACGTCAGTATTTCTGACGTATCTGTAAGCGCAAAAGGGATGCATTGCTGGAGTATGTCACAAAAGTGACATAACTCCAGCAATGCATCCTTTCACATGGGGCCAGGCCCATGTTAAAGGACCTGCGTCAGTGTTACGCCTGCTGTGAGGCAGGTGCAAAAATGAGGCCTTCAGTCTTCTACTCTTATTTTTTCTTTCACTTTCTCTGTTTCTTCACTGCCTTACGTACCTGGTCTCACACTTACTTGTCTTTATCCAGTCTGTATCTCCACTCTTTCCAAAAATCACTGCTCTTTTCTTACTCTTCCACACCCCCGTTCCTTTACTACATTTTCTTCGCATATCCACATTCCCCATGTTCACTCTCCTTCTCCTCACTCTCCTTCCCCACACTCACCTTTTTTCAGTCCCCCTACTTCACTTCCCTTCTCCTCTCGTCCCTTTCTGTGCTTTCTTACTCATTTTCCTCTCCTTTATCAATGCACTCTACTACACTTACTCTTTTTCATTTTTTTAAGAACACAGCTCTTTGATGAGAATTGGAGGTAGTTCTGAAAAGAACTTTTTTTTCTTCTTTTTCCTTTTTTAGAACAAAAACAAACACAGGGAATGGGAAACTGCTCAACAGGAGCTAAAAACAAAAACAAATTTAGGGCTGGGAACGGTAGCGATGGTTCTCCAATGCTCGAACCATGAGCAGAACACTTTGTTCCCCATAGCAAAGTAGCTGATCACAGTCTCTGCATTTAATAACACCTTTATTGAAAGCAGGCTGAATGTTAGGAATCAGCTCTTGCGATCGCCCCCTCACTGAAGTAGTTGCTCCTCCGGTTGAAGTAGAGGCCCCATCACTGGGAACCTCCCGTGCCAGAGCCCTGACACTCTCCCGGGCAAAGTTCTGGGGGTGCCTCCTCTCGACATGGCGAATCATAGTGGAGTTTCCAAAAGAATATTTCTTGGTGGGGTCACCCCGAGACAGGACAGTGTGACAAATCCTGCACTCCACCTTTGGAGAATTTACTTTTTTCTGGTCATTTGGTATGGAAAAAAACTTCCATATGAAGTGTTCTTTTATTTTCGGCTGAGGAACCTCTTCATCAGGAAATTCACTTGAGTCATCTTCACTGCTGGATGGTCTGGCAGCCGTGGTAATCCAAGATATTAATCCCACAAAGATCTGACAGCAAAAAGAAAGGTCTTGCAGTCACAAAAGTGAAAGAAGAAGTGAAGGAAATGGGTGGGGATTTCATTCTTTGTAAAAAAAAAACTGTTAGCAACCAATGAAAAGATTTATTTTAAGGTCACATGACTTGACGCGCTTACGCTGCGCGCACCGAAGCGCTTCCGGGGGCACTTACGCGGCGCGAATGTAGCCGCTTCCGGGTGCGCATACGCGGTGCGAACTTGGGAGTTTCCGAGGGCGCATACGCGGCGCACCGAAGTGACGTTTCGATAGCTTTACGGAAATGCAAAATCATTTTCATTTCCTTATTCAAAAATACTGCTTTTATAAGTATGGTACTAAATGTCTTCCATTATTATTTACTTTTCATACATATTTTTTCTTTACGAATGCAGAAATAGCGCTGACGGTGCGCTCTCGGGAGAGCTTACTGGTGCGCGCACCCAGAGCGCACCGGCAAAAAATGTAAAAAAAAATATATACATTTAACAAATTAAAAAAATATATATATATAATTAAATGTTGTAAAAAACAGCTAACAAAAAAAATAATCGTAGGTTACAAAGTCGATATACAAATGAATTAGCTTTTAAAAAACGATGAAATTCACTGAAAAAACCATAGGTTACACAAACGTTATAGTTAGGAATTAGCTTTTAAAAAACCTTTGAAATTCACTGAAAAACCATAGGTTTCACACCAGTTATAGTTAGCTGAACAGTTTACTCAATCAAAACCATTGACATTCCCACATTATAGTTAGTTGGACTCACTATAACTCACGCACCCGCAATCCACTGCTGATGATGTCACATATTGCATCATTCATGACATGGTCAGTGACATCACTGATGACATCACTGATGACATCTCAAATGACATCACTGATGACATCACTGATGACATCATTCATGTGATGATACGATGCATCTCCTCACACTCTAATCTAACCTTTGATACACCCAGTGTTAAATACAAACTACTATTCCTGAAATTAATGACACACCAATACCAGTAACTACTTACGCACTCACTGATTCCTAGGTCTACACACACATCCACTCATTCACCCATACAATCACTCATAAATACAGACACTCATCAATACAACACTATCATATCCACTCATACACCTATACAGACACTTACATACTGGCACTCATCCACAAAGTTACTCACAGTTGATTCACTAGATGTATGGGTTCAAAAGTGCATGTGGAAACAGCTGTATGGGCGGTTGACTGTGTGCATGAGTGTATTGGTGAGTGAATGAATATCTCAGTGCTACATGTCAAAGTAAGTACATATGTAAAACACAGTACATGTGAGAGTTGACATATATAAATAACTGTGCATAAGAGCCAGTGAATTTGTGAGTGGCTGTATGGATCATTGTGAATTTGTATCAGGGATTGTATAAGAGAGTAAATATGTGTTAGTATATGTTTGAATAAGTAAGGTGTGTATAACTGTATAGTTGAGGAAATGGAAGTGTGATTGATTCTTTGCATGACTGACTAGGTGTGTGAGTAACTCCATGGATGAGTGACAGTCTGTGAGTGTCTATTTACTCTGCGTGTATCTAAGATTATATTAGAGTCTGAAGAGGTTCACAGTATTATCACATTAATGATGTCATCAGTGATGTGATCAGTAATGTCAAATGAGATGTCATCAGTGATGTCATCAGTGATGTCATTTGAGATGTCATCAGTGATGTCATCAGTGATGTCACTGATCATGTCATGAATGATGTAATATGTGACATGATCAGCAGTGGATTGCGGGTGCGCGATATATAGTTAGTGCAACTAACTATATATGAAATTTCAATGGTTTTGTGTGAGTAAAATAAGGTTTTGTAAATGCTAATTCCTAACTATATATGGTCTATAACCCATGGTTTTTTCAGTGAATTTTCAAGGTTTTGTAAAAGCTAATTCCTAACTATATATGGTCTATAACCTATGGTTTTTTCAGTGAATTTCAATGGTTTTTTAATAGCAAATATCAAAAGCTGTAAAATGTCAAGTACGTGGTAGGTAAAAACATTTTCGTATTTATGCACGCTGATGTGCTTTGAATGCTGCCCCCCCCTCCTCTTTTCTTTTAGGAGTATTCTCTCTGTGCAGATAGTGAAGGGTAGGTAACACAGGCCTTTGCCCCCGTTGTAATCCGTCGTGCCTGCTTCCCTCTCCATTATGTTGATTGTTATCCTAGCATTTATTGTTTTGGAATTGGTTCTCTTTGGTTCATTCTCTATTTACAAACAAGCACAGAGTCGCAATACTCTGTTTAGTCTTTGATGTTGGTGAAAAATCGTTAAAAAAACAAAAGGAATCAAGCAAAATCAGTAGGCCACTAATGGGATCTCTTTTTGACCTCGCTAAAATAGAAACATTATGAACAATCCCTCATGAGAAATACGAAACTAGTGAGAGGAACTGAGCTCGACACCATGATGGCTGCAAGACAGCTCGGCTCCGCCGCCCACCCCACCCAAAATAACGACAAACACTATGCAAATATTATAAATATATACAACACACCAGCAAAGTAACAGGGTAAAACGTTTTATTAAATAACTATTTACATGGCAGCCTGCTGCAACATCGATCCAAACAAGCCTTTGTATTTGGGGCTCAAAATCAACAAGTAACAGGGTAAAACATTTTATTAAATATCTATTTACATGGCAGCCTGCTGCAACATCGATCCAAACAAGCCTTTGTATTGGGGGCTCAAAATCAACCATCAATAGTAAGATTTTCATAGGTGAGTGTAGGTTCATGGTTTTCCATCCACAGACTAAAAGCCTGGAGTGGGAGTGAAAGAACAATAACTAGGTAAGAAGGAAGGCAGAGGTTGTGGTAAGGACTCTGGATATGGTATGTTGCTTGGTCCCTGAGATGCTTCGATGTCACTGCCTTGCACAAATGGCATAAGTCCTGGATGTTGGGTGCTATAGTTGAGGGTTCCGAGCAGCGCTTGTAACACTGTCTGAAGCTTATTTGCACCTGCTGCAGCTTCACTATTCTCAAAGTAAGTGGGGGCTGTTTGTGGACCTGACTGCATTGGAAAACAATGTGATGCGGTGCCTCCCTGAACCGCTTGATGGAGGCCCCCGAGATAATTGCGACTGCTCCACACCTTGTCCCACAATCCGATTGACCTGAAGACACGTCCTGCGGTGCCCTGGTCCGACAATCACATATACCTTCGCCAGGAGACGGAGTGGGGTGCAGTAGAAGGGAGAGGCGGCGCGAACAAGCCTCCCCCACCTACCCAGGTGGAGGTTTCTCAGCTACACCCCAGCGCTTCACTCGACCAGCTGACTTGCGCCCGCTCTTGCGACACAGTGCCTCGCTCGGCCAGCTGAATTGTGCCTGCTCTTGCTATTACAACGTCTCACCCGCCATCCAACGGAATTGCACCCAATCTTGCGGTACAGCGACAGGCGGCTGCTACGGAGCTCACGAAATGGCGGTCGGCTCCACAGACTTGGGCCTGGCCTGCAAAGATGGCTCTGGGCAACCGTGGACCTTGGACGCTTGACTGCTAAGGCATGGGCCCCATTCCCAAAAGAGTCCCCTCAGCCTTGAAGATTCTACAACAGTCACCGGGACCCCCGACTCCCGTAGATTTCCGGTGGGGAGCGACTGCCATGATTGCTCGCGGAATGGCCACGACATAGCCACGAGATGGTGGTGCTCTCATGCTGACGCAAGCTTCAGTCTGAAACATCCAGAAACACTGTAGACTACCAATTCGATCAGTTCCGGTGGAGCCCCAACGTGACCCGGTAGAGAAGAACTTGCCCTCCCCTCTTTGACTGATGGTTCTTGTTGCCTGTCCCTTCTGTTGTCATTTAACAGAACTTTTTGGACTGCTGAAAGGGGTTGTGTTCCGACCGCTGGTTGGTGGAGACATTTTGACTATATTCTGGACCTGCGTTGTCGCGTAATGCGTCATATGACGCGCCGCGTTAGCGCACCAGGAAGGTCTCCGGTGCGCGTGGCGCAGCTTCCCGGAAACGATCCAGGGTGCGGCGCGCAGCGCGTAACGTAAGCATAACAGGTCATGTGACTTGTTAATAAAACTTTTTATTGGTTCATTTTACTTTTGGTATTCTAATGATGAAAGGCTTGGTCATATGACCTAAAAATAACACTTTTCATTGCTTTCGAACATTTTTTTTCCCAAATGATGAAAGCCCCACCTTTTTTTCTCACTCTGACTTGTAAAGCAAAGGACCCAGATGCATATACAGTTTATCACTAACAATGTTCCAGGCTAATGTATTTTCCCGGGAAATTTACAACTGTCCTGCAAGTAAAATATTCCTATTTCGAGAAAAAGGGTGTTTCTTCGTCCCATGAGGGAGCCGTTGAACAAAAGAGGCTCGGCCTGCTGTCTTAGTCGCTGATAGGCATGAATATCGGATTCTTATCAATCACTTTATGTTGCAGGAGTGGAAAACACAACAGCCCTTAAACATTTATCTTTATGCGTTCCTGCGTATTATACCTTTTAACCGTCATGTAATCGGGCTGCTTTATTTCACTTGCCTTTTACTGATTCGAAAACAGTGGCTATTATTCAAAACTTTACCAATCTAGGTACTACTACCATGTTTTGTTTTAAAAACCTTTATTGTGAAAATGTCAGTATACAAATACGGGCCTATAACCACGTGGGCCGGCCACGAGCAAACTGGAATCGTATATGATGAGGGGACATTTACACTGTAGAAGAACGTAACGGGCGGGCCATTAGGTTGCAAGAACTAAGGTGTCTAACAGTTGCGGAATCGGTGGACGTACATTTTATAATTAAAGTACGACAGGGCCAGATACAATAAAATTATCTAAATATACATTTGCGGGCAAGTACCATGGGTGACATTAATTCGAACTTTCAATAGTACAGTAATCAATAACACATCAGAACTTAATATCAATAGGGATGTCCAAATGTTCAATCAGTACTCGTCCCCGCCCGCCATGTGCTTCAAAACTGCATACGTATCTCGTGATATCAAGGTTGGGCAACCAGTACACAACAAGGAGTTATGAGTCCCATTTATACCGGCGCCATTTTGGGCGAGGCCGGGCATGTCCAGGATATAGTCAAAATGTCTCCACCAACCAGCGGTCAGACCAGAACCCCTTTCGGCAGTCCAAAAAGGTTCCGTTAAATGACAACAGAAGAGATAGGCAACAAGAACAATCAGTCAAAAGAGGGGACGCTTTCGTGAATGGGGCCCATGCCCTAGCAGGCAAGCGTCCGAGTTCCAAGGTGTCCCAGGGCCATTTTAGTGGACCAGGCCCAAAAGCAAAGAGCCGGCCACCATTTTGAGAGTCCTGTTGCAGCCGGCTATCGCTGCACCGCAAGAGTGGGCGCAATTCAGCTGGATGGCGGGTGAGTCACTGTACCGCAAGAGCGGGCGGAAATCAGCTGGATGGTGGGCGAGACGCTGTACCGCAAGAGCGGGCGGAACTCAGCTAGATGGGGGGTGAGGCACTGTGCCGCAAGAGCGGGCGGAACTCTGCTGGACGGCGAGGGAAACGCTAAGGGGCGCCCCACTGCAGATGAGGTGCCTCCACCTGAGGAGGCGGGAGAGGCCCGTTTGCGCCACCTCCCCCCCCCCGGGCACCCCACGCCGTCTTTCGGCACAGCATTGTAGGATGGCCACACCAGTGAAACTTGCTGGACACCACCTCGGTGCCATCCGGATCTCGGCGCGTTGTGCTGCCTTCGGCCTACTGTAGCAGCAAGTGCGGGCGCAACTCTGCTTGGTGGCGAGTGAAACGGTAAGGGGTGCCGCACTGCAGATGAGGTGCCTCCACCTGGGGAGGCGGGAGAGGCCAGTTCGCGCCGCCCCCCCCCGGGCACCCTACGCCGTCTTTCGGTGCAGCATTGTAGGATGGCCACACCAGTGCGGCAACTTGCTGGACACCACCTCGGTGCCATCCGGATCTCGGCGCGTTGTGCTGCCTTCGGCCTATTCGCACATCGGTCCGCTACTGACGCCGCCTCACAGGCCAACGGATTTTGTAGGCTTTTTATAGCCCAAAGCCGCATAACAGGTCATGTGACTTGTTTATAAAACTTTTCATTGGTTCATTTTACTTTTGGTTTCCTAATGATAAAATGCTTGATCATATGACCTAAAAAAAACACTTTTCATTGGATTGAAACATTTTTTTTTCCCAAATGATGAAAGCCCCACCTTTTTTTTTCTCACTCGGCAATCCAAAAAGGTTCCGTTAGATGACAACAGAGGGGACAGGCAACAAGAACCATCAGTCAAAAGAGGAGAGGGCAAGTTCTTCCCTACCGGGTCACGTTGGGGCTCCACCGGAAGTCATCGAATTGATAGTCTACAGTGTTTCTGGATGTTTCAGACTGAAGCTGGCGTCAGCATGAGAGCACCACCATCTCGTAGCTCCGTCGTGGCCATTTCGCAAGCAATCATGGCAGCCGCTCCCCACCGGAAGCCTGCGGGAGTCGGGGGCCCCGATGACTTTTGTAGAATCTTCAAGGCTGAGGGGACGCTTTCGAGAATGGGGCCCAAGCCCTAGCAGGCAAATGTCCGAGTTCAAATGTGTCCCAGGGCCATTTTAGTGGACCAGGCCCAAATCCGAAGAGCCGGCCGCCATTTTAGGAGTCCTGTGGCAGCCGCCTATCGCTGCACCGCAAGAGTGGGCGCAATTCAACTGGATGGTGGGGGAGACGCTGTAGCCGCAAGAGCGGGCGCAACTCAGCTGAATGGCAGATGAGGCACAGTGCAGCAAAAGCGGGCGGTAAACAGCTGAATGGCGACTGAAACGCTAAAGGGCGCCCCACTGCAGCAGAGGAGCCTCCACCTGGGGAGGCGGGGGAGGCCCGTTCGCGCCGCCTCCCCCCCCCCCCCGGGGCGCCCCACGCCGTTTTTCGGCACAGCATTGTAGGATGCCAAGACCAGTGCGGCAACTTACTGGACATCACCTGGGTGCCGTCCAGATCTCGGCACGTTGTGCTGCCTACGGTCTATTCTCACAACGGACCGCTACTGACGCCACCTCACAGGCAGACGGATTTTGCCGACTAAAAGACAGACCAAAGCAGCCCATTGTTGCTTTGTTTAAAAAAAAATGTTTTAACGTGTTTACTTTGTTGGAGCGTTGTATATATTTATAAGTTATTAAAGTGTTATAATCCTACTACTTTGTTGGAGTGCTATATATTTTTAATGTGACACATAATTGTGAAGACTTTGATGTACAAAAAGGCATCCCTGGAATCTTCCGCTTCAGGCTCGGTCCCACACACCCTCACAGTGAGAATTCCCTCCCCAATCACAATACACGATCGTTATCAGATAGTAGGAACGCGTGTGGTGTGACGGATCTCATGGGGTGGGGGCCTTGATCTACTGTAACTCCTTTGAAGAGGGGTGATTCTTTACAGTTGGGGCCATAAACTACATCCGCAGGGCTAGGTGATAGCCTGGGACCGGCCTGGACAATCAGACACAGAGGAAGAGGAGTGTCAGAGGGTGCGGTAGTGAATAGGGTGAAAGGGAGGTGTCGGGCGGGCACAGGGTGTGATTCTCAGGGAAGAGCAGCGCAGAAGGGGGAGGTTTATGGCCCATGCATGAGAGAGAGAGCGGGGGTGACCAGTGCGTGGGGGAGATGCTTGCGAGGGTGGGGAGCCATGCTGAGGATCGGCGGCGTGCAGAGAGTGGGTCTGGTCAAGGCATCTAAAATGGCTGCCATGCACGACAAAAGTGTGGCATTGGAAAAAAGGCAAGATGGCGCAGACAATGTTTATCAATACGGATTCATTTATAACAATTATTTTTAACAATATCTTTACTCGCAGTGACAAAATGGCTGTCAACACTTCCTGATTTCCTTCGAATCGAACGTTAACAGACGTCACGCAGCAAAAAAAAAAAAACGCTCACGCGCAGCCGCTGGAAGACATGTATCAACATATATGAGCATCCTCAGCCACCCTCAGAAAACATAGGGGGTCAGGATACGTCTCCCGTACCCCCTTATACCCATTTCTCACATTGTTTTTCCTCCATCTTGTAATTTAATTAAAACGAAACACAAAATGGCGAATTCCCGTTTCGCGACCCGGTTCGCTACCCGGTTCGCGAACCGGAAAGCGCTTCTACCGCGAAAAATCAATTTTTTTTATTTGCCCCACGGGACCCTTTAATAACCCCAACATCATTCCTAGGGGGTCAAGAAAGGTCTACCTTGCCCCCTTTCATTAAATTCCCCCTTCGTTTTTCTCCTCCTCTTGTCTCTCGATCCTACCGAGAGACAAGAATGCGGCCGTTCCGGACTGTTTAGAATGTTGACAGACACCGGAGAGCCAATCAGCTTCGCTTCGCAAAGTTCCTTTACGCGAAAAGTACGCGAACCGGAGCGCTAACCGGGACGCTGTCACAGATATATCTGTTTTTTAAAACGTTAATTTCTCAAAATCCACTGGAGAACATATATTGAGACCTAGCAAAGGCACATTGGGCTAACAGTCCCTACAATTTTGCCAGTTTCGTGCAAATCCATTCAGCCGTTCGAGCTAAAAGTGAGGCCAAACGCCCTATGGAAAAATGAATGGGAAAAACGCGTTTTGGGACCCCCCTTTTTCTAGGCCCCCCCTTGACGAAACCCCCCAAATTTTCAGGGGCTGCTCAGAAACAAAATGTGCCATTTTCCTGAAAATTTCAGCCGATTCCGTCCACAAACGCCAAAGTTATTAGACATAGAATTTTCAAAAGTCCCATTGAGAAAAAATCCTAACTATATATACCTACTGGCGACCGCCAGTAGGTAATATATATATATATATTTTTTTTTTTCACTGAAATAAACATAGGTTTTAAACATGTTATAGTTAGGAATTAGCATTTAAAAAACCTTTGAAATTCACTGAAAAAACCATAGGTTTGAGACATGTTATAATTAGGAATTAGCATTTCAAAAACCTTATAATTTCACCATTGAAATTCCTCCGTTATAGTTAGTTGTACTAACTGTAACTTGCGCACCCGTAATCCACTGCTGATGATGTCACATATTACATAATTCATGACATGGTCAAGAACATCACTATTGACATCACTGATAGTCGCGCACCCAAAGCGCACCCTTATCGTTCACTGCGCGGGACGTGTCTGGCATTTTAGGATTGTTGTGCAGGCTCCGCGCACAGTGTGCGACGAGTCCGACTTTCCCAACGCGGACGCCATGCAATTGGTATGCGACTTGTAGAGCATACGCGACATGTATGTATTACGCAACGCGACGGTAACGCGGTTGCGCATGACATCATAAGCATATCGGACTCAGTGAGTGCCCGACCCCCCCAAAAAAATGTCAATGTTAAAAAACCCATTTATATATATTTAATATATTTAATATAAATATTAAGACAATACATTATCTGAGCTAAATAAAAAATAATATTCTTTAACTTTCAGTAAAGTTATATTTGTTTTAAATGCAATTTCCTGAAATCGCACACGCGTACCCCATGTGACCAGAAAAAAAGAGATTTGATTGGTTTATTACACTTTTTATTGTAAGTATTGAAGGACCCCACCCATTTCATTTACTCTTGTTAGACCTTCCTTATGAGAAGACCTCTCCTAGCAAGAACTGCTGTTTTTGGTTATTATACACCTGTTTGTCATCAAACTTGGAGACATGGCAGCTAATGCACCATCATCATCATCATAACATTCTGATACTGAGGAATTTGTGGCTGAACCTCCCCCTCCAGAGAAGTACACTTCCATTTTATGAAAGTTTTTCACTTTTCCACCAGGGTTGAAGAAGGTTAATGTAACCAAAGTTACTTGCAAAATCTGCAAGGCGGTCCTCTCTAGGGTAGACCCTAATAAGAAGTACTCTTGTGGAATGGCGAGTAGGAGAAAACATCTTCAGACTGGACATCCTGTGAACTTCGCACTAGAAGAAATGAGACGAATAAGAGACAATGCTCCTGCACCACCGGCTGTTCTGACTACATCTGGAGCAACATCATCAACTACAAAATCTCCTCCTAATATTCGTCCCCGATTTGGAAGAGTCAGGATGCATTGTGTACAATGCAACCGTCTTATTTCATATGGAGAGCAGTCAGTGGACCTGATTTGTTGTGCCATTGACAACCGCCGTTGTTAGTTTCCATTTTTTTTCTCCTCCCAGTTTTAAGTTCTGTTTGTCCTGTTGACATTTTTTCCCACTTTACAAAAAAAAAATTAAAAAAAAGAAAAAAATATATAAAGTAACAAAAAGGAAAATAAGTTCTTTTAAGAACTAACTACTCTGGTAAAGAAAGAGCGAAACTTGTGTGATAGTGTGTGAAAGTTTACATTAACCGCATCCGTGCGGCGCGAATTCCCCGCCCATGCTGACTCCGCCTTGCACGGGTGGAGTCATGACGGAACGGTTCCGTCATCAGCACAGCTCAACCGACGCTGATGACGGAACCGTTCCGTCATCAGCATCGAAAGGGTTAAGTATGTCTAGTAGATAATTGACTGAAGAAAGCATTTTTGGTGCATGGTGAATGGATAAGTGCAGAACCATAAGGAAGTGCTGCAGCATGACACTGTAAAGTGTTTAGCTATAGCGTGCTGTGGCACTTCCGAAGCACAGGGATGTAGCATATGTACATGAATATGTTGCAAGTCTGTGCTTCCCCCTTCACAGTTGCTTAAACTGCAGCCATGTGCTGATAAAGGTGCCGTTGTACCATGGTACAAGGAAATCTGTGTCATGCATACATTATCTTTGTGCAGGAAGGCACACCTTCTTACACAAAAACAATCAGCAAAGGAATTTTACTCCTTCAATATATGCTGTGCATTGTAACACATATTGAAAGAGAAAAAATGAGGAGAAGTGAAAACAATTCTCCTTGTTGTGCCTTTCTACACCAATTGAAGGATGGTGCAGCATTGACACACATGTCCAGATTTATGATTTTTGATAAAACTGGAGATGTGTCTTGTTCTAGGAGTGTTCTGAGCAAATAAGCACAGCAACACCAATAGAATGCCTTTTCAACGCAAATTGGTGTGTAGGATGAGATTGTATTTACATGGAAAACGAAAGGTATTCACAATGCCTTTTCCTTTCCTTGTAAATATGAAAGAGAGTTAGTGGCTAGGCCAATTCATATGATAGGAGTAAATTTCTGTACTTCTAAAAGAGAACAAGATACATTTATAAGTACTTACATATTTGGAAACTGACAGGACATGTTTATATATTACTGAAGGGAAGGGATGGGGCCTAATATGACATGTGCAAAAAAATCATTGATGTGCTTTACGTTAAAGAGTTTCATTAATTTTAATTCTGAAATTACCAGGCCTACAAGACCACCCTTATCTCTCTATTGTATACTATACCATGTGTCTTGCAGACAGGTGCTCTGAAGCTGAGTCCTATTTGATACCTATCTGCAATAGAATTCTTTGGCACAAATCTACTCCATCCATCTTCCCTTTTTTCAACTGTGTGCAAACCCACGCCATTGTGCATTTTAAGACGCACTTAAACTTTCCTCAGGAGTAACACATGTAAAAAATGCTACACATTTTGGCCTAGATGTAGGTAATTTTATTTGACCACTTCTTACAGAATTTTACCGATTCGGTATTTAAGAAGTGGTAAAATAGAGGGGGGGGGGGGATTTAGGTATTACAGAATCGGTAAATACCGAATCGTTAAGATTCGGTATTTACCGATTCTGTAAATACCGATTCGGTAATGCCCATTGATTCTTATGAGCATTGAAGCCCATAGGAATCAATGGGCATTAACGAATGGGTATTTACCGATTCGGTAAATACTGATTCCAGCAAGGGTGCAGGGGGTGTCACTTTGACACCCTCTAGCACCCCAAATACAGGCATGTATAAGGCATGTCTGTCTGTCACATGGCATAGGTGTGCATGCACACATGTGCATGCACACCTGGATTCGGTATTTTACCACCCAATTGGATTGGGTGGTAAAATACCGAATCTGAAAGGCCTTTGGGACTCAGTAGAGTCCCACCTACATCTAGAAGTTACCAAATCAGTAAAAATACCGATTCAGTATTTTACCGATTCAGTAAATTTACTGATTCGGTAAATTTACAGAATCGGTAAAAATGGCCCCCTACATCCCAAAAACCCATTTACCGGTCGGTAACGGCCAATCCCAAAAACCCATTTACCGGTCGGTAACGGCCAAAATTGGCCGTTACCAGCCGGTAAATGGCCACCTACATCTGGCCCCAAATTCAGTTGTTTTCTGTAATGTAAATTATGGTAAATTGCTTATTTTAGAATTAGGATCTGTGAAAGAGAAGTAAAAATAGTTATATAATGTAATGATACATTTTTAACAATACAGCATAATTTTAACATTTTACAAAGTAATTTATTTGCCCTTTTTGCTGTTCTCAGAATATATTGAATTTCACTAAAAACGGTGATTTCAATCGTACTCATCACATAACAGCGGGCAAAAAAAACAATCAATAAAAAGCAAGAATCCATCCTCAAAAATATACTGTATAATACAAATCACACATATATAAAATCCTTACTGCTAAGAAAATTTTATAGCTTTAATTTATAAACACTGTAAATGTTGTCACTTAAAAGTAAACACCGAGACATTAAGCAAGAAAAAGTCCATAATTCAAACAGATACCTTTCCATGAGGCCAAATGGTATTTTTGCACTCCTTTTTATGTAAATTATCCAATTGTAATCCTATTAAATCATAATAATAAATTCTTCAGAGGCTGAATTATCTTCCTAAAACTTTGGCTTTAAAAATAATAGGAAGTGTCCAGCTTTTGTCACTTTTTAGATTTCATTTCATAAATCTTTATTAGGTTTTACAACAAGTAAACCATAAAAGTCATAATAACAATTAACAATCCTTAGATACATACATCGGTACATACATTAAAAGTCAAAATTAATATATTCCAAAACGTAAATAAAATGCTACAGGTGCAAAAGGTTAAATGTCAAAATCTCACAGAGTTTATAAATCATCAAACGTGGGGGACGGGATGCACTCTTACTTTTTGAAGCTAACCCAAACTTCTCTTGTTTTGCTGTCTGTGCGTGCAGACTGGTTACAGTGCAATGCCCAAAAAGCACTCATTGGTCAACCTTCTTTGTAGTGGGGCGACATTTCACCCCAAACCAAGCGCACTGCGTTACTGTGCTATCCTAGGCGACATCTTTATACATGTACTCCTTTTCAT
Source organism: Lissotriton vulgaris (assembly GCF_964263255.1). Classification (NCBI taxonomy): domain Eukaryota; kingdom Metazoa; phylum Chordata; class Amphibia; order Caudata; family Salamandridae; genus Lissotriton; species Lissotriton vulgaris. The sequence goes on from NC_141689.1 coordinate 1,186,225,263, forward strand.
TGCAATATTTGTCCTCTCTTCTTTTACAGATTTTTTTCATTCTTTTTTTTTCAAAACAGATTTTATTGACAGATCATAGAAATAGTCACAGATCTCTGTACCCCAGAGGTATCTGTCAGGTATCAATAAAGTTGTACAATAACGCAATCCTTCATTACGCGTATGATCAAAACAATTGGAACAATCACAAGAAACAAGACCCCCCACCCATTCCCCCCGAACCCCACCCCCAGCTACCCCCCCCTCCTATCCCACCCAGGACCCTCCCCCCGCACGGCATTCGGTCGATCAAGCCATTCACACACATCCATCCGGTCATCGCTCTCCCTCATATGTCTGGATCCAGATCCTGCTCTACCGGGGGCTCTAGCCAGAATCCCCCTGTAGTCGGCCCACCTCTTCCATATCTTGTAGTGTTTGCTGGGGCAGCCGCGAGCCAGAAATATGGGCCTCTCCATCCCCATACAGAAGTCCAGGCCTCTCTTCCAAGCGAGAAGTGATGGGGGCTGCGGGTCCTTCCAGGCCATAGCTATGTCTCGCTTGGCTATCGTTAGTCCCAGTAGTAATAGGTGCCTCTTGTATAGATTGTCCCCCACTCCCTCCAGCCATGTAGTAAACCCAAGCGCGGTGTGCGCGGGAGCACCCATCCGAGCGCCTCATCCAGACTGTCCAGACACCACTCCAGAACCTCTCCAGGCGCCCACAACTCCATACTGTATGAAGGAATGTACCTTCCTCCCCCCCACACCGAGCACATACTGGGGATGCTAAGAGTCCTGCCCTCCATAACCTCTGTCGTGTGTAGTACACTCTGTGAAAGTATTTAAATTGAATCAGCCTAAGTCGAATCGAGATGGCCGCGCCCCGAGAGCTCGCCAGCGCCTCATTCCAATCCTCTTCCTCCAGTGGCCCAACATCCTCCTCCCATTTCTCCTTAAGGGAGCATAAGTCCGAGGAGTAATGTATGATCAGGGATCGATATATGCGAGAATTTTTTTTGGTATCTAACTCCCCCATAAAGACTCGGGCCTCCAGCGGGCTAAACTCAGGGAGTGAAGTCAAACCCTCCAGATCTGGAGTCAGGGCGTGGCGAAATTGCAAGTAGGGGAAAAATTGCGTACTGGGCATGTCAAACTCCACTCTCAGCTCCTGAAACGATTTAAGCGTTGTCCCCGCCATAACATCACCTAACCTAGAGATGCCAATAGCATCCCATCCTGCGAATCCTGCCAGAGTACCCAGGCCCGGGAGGCATCCATTGTGCCAGAGGGGAGTCTCCTCGGTCAAGGTACACCACCAGCCCATCCGCCTCAGCGCCCGCCGCCAGACGTCGAACACGACCTGTGTCACCGCCGGCAAGGCCCTGCGCACCTTTGACGCATGGAGCAGCGTGTGTAATGTGTGTGGTTCCATTAGTAACCTCTCCAGCACGTAGGCCGGGTCTCCCCTGTCCCCATACCACCAGTCATTAAGGACGAGAAGATTGGATGCCTGATAATAGGAAAGTACATCCGAGGTCGCCAGTCCCCCACCGTATGTGGATCGGAAACATGTGCGCAGCGCCACCCTGATGGAGCCGCCCTCCCAGAGGAACTGTCCCAGGACCGTGTTTACCCGCTTAAACCACAGGGGCGGAATCGGGTATTGATGGTTCTGCAATTGATATAGCAGCCTGGGCAAGGCAACCATCTTAAATATGGCCGACCTGCCATAGATGGTCAACGGCATACGGGACCACACCTTAATGTCCGCCTGAGTCCGTTCCCAAACCGGCACCACATTGCGCTCCCAAGCCACTGCTGGGATCTCGGTAAGAAACACCCCTAGGTATTTAATTCCTCCTTTGGCCAGAGGGATCCCTGCAGCCCAGTCTCCGACAGACGGACCTCTTCCCAACACCCAAAGAGTGGATTTACGTGGATTCACGTACAGGCCTGATGTCTCAGCAAAGATCTGTAGGATGCGCATGAGGCGGGGCCCGGACTTATTAAGTTCCGTGAGGAAGAACAACACATCGTCCGCATAAAGTGCTATGCGGTCAGACAGGTCACCAGTCCACTCAAAGCCCCTCATCTGCGCGTCAATGCGGACCCAGGCAGCTAGGGGTTCCATGGCTAGGGCGAATAAGGAAGGCGAGAGGGGACAACCCTGTCTGGTGCCCCTCCGGATGCAAAAGGTCAAGGACGCCACCCCGGCTACCCGAACCGTAGCCGAAAGGTCAGTATAGTGGTTTATATATATGGGGATGATTCCTTTAGGGGAACAAGGGCTTGAATCAAAATATATTTATCTCCAAACACAATTGCCCCTGACACCATCGATCACAACAATCTTTTTATAACAGTAGTCCCTTTTATTGACTCTGTGTATGTTCAATTATTTAACTTTTCTTTACTGTTTTTTTACATATCACATTTCCAATCTTCCTTTTTACTTTACATATATTTCATTTACAGTATTTACAATGTTCTCACTGTACATTCCTATACATAAAACATTCCTATACACAAACTTACATATTGTAGTGCTGTATATTTACAAGAACACCTCTGGTTGCTATACACAGTGTCCTACTTGTTTTAAACTGACAAGATATAACTTTTTCTTGGTCTTGTCTACACTTACTGTTGTTGGTCCTATCTCATATGATCAAAGCAATATGTCTTTCACTTTGTTTTTTCACTTTTATGGCACAAAATATATTTCTTTTGTATACCGTGTAAGTAGTCACACTATCTTACTTTTAACAAAACATTTTTTAGCTTTGTAACTCATATATTTCGCCGACGCGTTTCGACCTTGTCGTGGTGGGACCTGCACGTATGCTTTATCAAGGTCTTCCTCAGGGCTGTGATTACAATGTTTGTAGGACAATCTTCCAATCTATGGGATTAACAATAGATATATTTGTTTTAATGATGGGCATTTACAATTCAAGGAGTACCTTACATCAACTTTCGATGTTTGCCTTTAAGTTGTACATACCAGCCTGGATGTTATCGCTGGGTATTTTGGTCTGTTCTCACCTGTGTGGTAAGAAATGTTTATTACATTTTTTGTATTTTGGGTAGTTTTTAGGCAGAAGTCATGTATATATACATTTTAATACTTTGGAGTACATCACTACATACCCTCGGTATCTTCTGTAGATCTTCCTCGAGGGGATCTGGATTAGACTCTTGTTTTTGTCTGGCAGTGTTTTCTTTATGGAGTACTGTGGAAGGACCAATGCGTATGGATCAGTTAAATTTAATTCGCATATGTTTTTCTTTAATAAGCTGTTCTATATTTCGTGGCGTTCGAGTATTCCGTCTTAAAATCACTGTGCGTGGCTTTACTTCCAAATGCTACCTTGCGCTCTTGCCGGAGTTCGAGCCTTCCGTCTCAAAATCACTTTGCGAGGCTTTTACTTCAAATACTGCTTTGCGCTCTAGCCGATGCTCAATCAATGTGTGCCTTGAACCTTGCCTCGCGCTTGTGTTGGTGTTTTCGCTCAACTTCCACTGTTCGGTATCCACTGGGGTTCGAGTGCTCCTTTACATACTCAATGTGTGCGGCTATACTTCAAACGCTACCCTGCTCTTGCCGGTGCTTTCGCTCTGTTTGGCACATATCGTTTGCAATCTTCTATCTATGTCCCGCAATTCGAGCGCACATTGCCTCGCGTTCATACTGGTGCTCTCCCTCAACCTCACTCGTGTCACTTATATTCTTATATCTGCAGATGTTTTTAACTTGGTTTTCTCCGCTTGGTCCTTGCACAATTCACTTTCTCATCCAGCGTCCTTATCCAACTTCCGTGTTTGGGCGTCTTGAGACCGTGATCTACGTATGGAGATCCTTTTTTGATTTCATTTCCGTGTCACGTGGTCCGCCGGATCTCTCGGATTTGAAGTATCGGGATTAAACAGGTTACCATTCGCCCTTATGTCTTCGTGAATGGCACTTGAATTACACGCCTTTGAAGTGTACACGCAGCACTTTCTTTTGTTTCACTTTATGTTTTACTTTACGTTACTGTTGTCCAGCATCGTTGCACATAGATTTTGACTCTCAGGTCTTTTTGTATGCAAGATTATTTCGACTTGCGGTCTTATGGTTTAAATGCAATTTGTCAATTCTGACATCTCGTTCAGACCGTTTTCTGTTGTCCCCAAGTATAGGATAATTTTGGCTTCAAATTTGGACATAATATTTTCCACATTATTCCCTACAATGCGTTTAAGTACTGTCCATTTTATCTCTTTTTCTGAGTGGCCCATCTCGATGTAGTGAGCTACCATTGGTGCATTGGGTGTCTTGCATTTAATCCATGACCGGTGTTGGGTTATTCTTTTCTTTATTTGTTGGCTGGTCTTTCCTATATATGCTTTAGAGCATGGACATACTACACAGTATATGACATTCTGCGTGTTGCAGTTGGTAAATTCCTCGTGGTAGATGTGTTTATTCTCATATTGGAACTTTGTGCCTTCAATGGTGTTAATGCACGAGATACAGTTTCCACATTTCTTGTGTCCTTTCACGGGTGGTAAAGACAGCATGGACCTCAATGTTGTGTTTTGTGTTTTTACTGAAGTATTTGCCCTCACTAGTTTGTCTTTAATACTAGAGTTCTTCTTTAATGCAAATATGGGCAATTTACTGAATTGCTCTAGACTTTTTACTGTATTCCAATTTTTCTTGATTATTTTCTGTATTTCATTTGTCACTCCAGCGAAGGTTGTGACACATACTAGCGGTGTTTCAGTGTCTTTGTTTTTGGGGGTCAGAAGGGTCTCTCTCGGTGTGTACCATGCCCTTTTCATGGCTTTCTTTAAGAGCTTCTTTGGATAGTTTCTCTCTAGCAGTTTGGCAAGCAGTATTGTGGCATTCGCAAAATAGTCCTCCTTTTTGGTACAATTGCGGCGTATTCTTATAAATTGGCTTAGAGGTAAATTTTCTCTCAAATTTCTCTGATGGAAACTTTGGAAATGGAGAAATGTATTTTTGTCTGTATCCTTGGTGTCTAAGGTTGTATATATATGGCCCACCTCATGTCTTATTAGAAGGTCCAAAAAGTTCCTCTCTATTTTACTCTTGTTTATGGTAAATTGGATGTCTTGGTTTCTATCATTTAACCATTGTGTGAAGTTTATTAGTTGTTCTTCACTTCCTCGCCACAACATGAACACGTCGCCGATGTAACGGTACCACATTTTAATTTGGCCGTCATAAGGATTGTTGTAGAAGATCCATTTTTCTTCGAGCATTGCCATAAACATTATGGCCATCTCTGGAGCAAAGGGACATCCCATCGCGGTGCCCTTCACTTGGATGTATTTGGTGCCATTGAACGTGAAATAGTTACTTTTCAGACATATCTCAGCTAGCTTCAATATGTAGTCTGTGGGTACATTCTGAGGGCGTTCTCTTTTTTCCAGAAACATTTCCATTACTTCCAAGCCCGCTTCTTGTTGGATATTGGAGTATAGGCTGACGATATCTAATGTAACTAGAAATTCATGTTCTTCTTCAAATGGGTGATCTTCCAGGATTACAATTGCCTGCATCGTATCTTTAATATAGCTTGTTGTCTCTGCTACTAGGGGTTTCAGGAATGTATCGACATATTTTGCCGGACGTTCTAGTATGGAATTCACGCCTGATATTATGGGTCTTCCTGGAGGATTCCTTTGATCCTTGTGTATTTTTGGTAGTATATACATTAATGGTGTCCGAGGATTTTCATTAATCATGAATTTGGCTTCTTTTTTCGATAGCCACCCTCCTTCTTCTCCTGTCTTTGTGAGTGTCTGTAATTGGAATTTGATTTTATTGGTCCAGTCTTCATCAGTTTTTCGGTAGTATTGTTCATCACTCAATTGTCTTATCACTTCTACTTCGTATTGTTCTCGTTGGAGTATCACCACTCCACCACCTTTATCAGCCGGTTTCACAATAATTTTATCATTCTTTTTCAAGTTCTCTAGCGCCACTTTTTCTAGTTTGGGCATGTTCCATTTTGTGTAGATTCTTTTGTTTTCAAGGTTGGACAGATCTCGCAAAACATTTTTTTCAAAAGTTAACAGCTCTATCGGAAAACGGGTAGTGTTTGGAAAGAAGGTGGACGGATTTTTTAAACCTGAATAGTTTCTTTCTGTGTGATCTGGTCGATCAGAAAAGAAGATTTTTAGTCTCATTTTTCTAAATAATTGTATGATTTCCAGTTTATTTAATCCTATGTCTGGTTTAACTGTAGGGATGAATGAGAGCCCTTTTTGTAGGACACTTATTTCTTCTGGTGTAAGTTCGTAGTCTGATAGGTTGTATATGGGGTTATTCTCTCCTCTTACCAACGGTAGACGTTCCTTCTCGTAGTTATTTGTCCCTGAAATTGGTTGGGTTGTGGGTTGTACCATCTCGGACCTCTTGCTCTGCCCCTTGTTCGGTGATTTCCTCTGTCTAGAAAAGGTGCCTGCTGATATATTTGTCCCTGTTGATTTGTGGTTGCACTTGTCGAGGGTGTGTTGTCACTTGAGCTGTCCGATGAGGATGATGCGTCTGAAAATGTCTAAAATTGCCGTCTACTTCTTCCTCCGTATGTGCGAAATGCTCCTGTGTTTTGTGGTTGTTTGAAGTAATCTTTATCCAAATAGGGGTATGTCTTTTTTTCGGAGAAATTACTGATATCCTTCTGGAGTTTTAGTTTTTTAGCTTCTTCCGTTGTTTTTTTGAAAGTTTCGTTTTCTTTTTGTATTTTAAGCAACAATGCTTGTGCGTTCTCAATGGCTGAGTTGTTCAGTAAGGCTTCTTCTAGTTCTTTGATCAACTCAAGTTCTTTTAAACTCAAACGTTCTGCATCTTAATTGAGTGGAACATCCAATCTCTTGAGCATTTTGTTCCTATGTGGCTAAAGCCATCCAGGTATTCAGGTTGGTCTATGAATATCACTGGAACATTCTTTATTTGTAGGCCAGCTGGTATGGTTCCTGCTTTCAAATGTTCGAAGAGAACTTCTCCATGTAGCGCAGTCCTTATCTGTTTCTTTTTTAATCTAGTTATTTTCTCTAGTTCTGATTGATGACTTAGAGTGGTGGTTGTATTTCCTGGATTGAGTGTGGAGGGTCTTTTGAGAAATTTCTACGTTTAATCCACAAACAAACATACTCGCCCCATCTAATACTTCTGTCATATTGTCGGCTGATAAAAAACAATTTACTTTAATGCAAATAATATCCTGTAAACCTTGGATGACCTATTTGCCTCTCCCTAATGCAAACATCACATATCCAGTCACTCTTTCCCCCTAAATGTGCACTGCAGCCCCTTGAAGAGTCCTGGGCAGCATTGTATGCAATTTAATTTACTGTGTTTTAAAAGTTAATACAATCTAATATGTAATGAAAAATGTGTTGAAAAATGCTTTGTTTTTGCCTTTCTGTCTCCCAAATTTTCTTCTCCCCCCAAACTCCCCCTAGTAGTGGTTGCTCACTGCGCTTGCTCGCTACACACCATGGGGGGGCTGGTCTCACTTTTACTTTGTTCTCTCTGATTCACTATGTGTGTCTATTTTTGATGCTCTCTGAAAGAATGTCTATGGGTACATATGACTGGGTGGGTAAACTGATGTTCTTTAAGGTCATCATCTACTATTTTCTGTGCTTTGTAAGTTGACACAATTTGAATATGTAATGGAAAATGTGCTGTAAAATTCACCATTTTGGTCTGTCGTTTTCCAAAATTTTCTTGGGGGGAAAACCACCCTAGTAGCAGTCAGGACAGGGGCTGGTCTGGCAAAATTTGGCAGGGCTGCTTTCAGTTCCCAGTCAGACCCTGATCACAATGATGCTGGCTTTCTACTCAGACCAAGCAGCACCTCTGCAATTAATTTTTTAAACAAGTCCCATTAAACCAAAAATAATAGGTAAACAAAGTGTACTTTTTCCCTTCTTGAATGTGACTTTAGCACAACATTTTTAGGTTATAAGCCACCATAACATTTGAAGCGTAATTACTATTGAATCCTTTAGAATTGAGTTATGTTAGATATGCATTGAAATTACTTTGTGATTCTGTAGCTTTACTTTGAAAGTATTATGGCGAGATCTGGTGATAATGAACTTTCTGTAACTGGTATCCAAGTAAACAATGTTATAAAGAAGGGAGGTTTTATTCCAAATAATGAATGTGGTGTTTCTAAAAATGTATTGTTCTTTCTTTTTCACAACAGTGCTTCGTCATCTACAGATATGATTGTGTCGATCTGCGTGATATTTGCCATGTCTTTCATCCCAGCGAGTTTTGTCCTATTCCTCATTCAAGAAAGAGTCACCAAGGCCAAACATTTGCAGTTTGTCAGCGGGGTTAACCCAGCCATTTACTGGTTGGCAAATTTTTCATGGGACATGGTAAGGAAATGGCTTTCTCACTGTTTGAAGCTTGTAGGCAAGGTAGAAGTTGTGGACTACAGGGCACACCTCCTGCACAGTTTAGACTGATGTATATTAGCAGAATAGCTCAATTAGGAGCACATGCCATTGTAGGGACTTACATTTATAGTTAAAATAATCTAAAGAGCGTCAAACAGTGCTTAGGTACAGCATACAATAGACAATTCCTTCAAAGAATAATGTAATGGCAATAGAGGTGGTTGTTGCACTTTACAAATGCCAAGTTCATTGATTTATGCTGCTTGTTTTTCTTTAAAACCTTACAATGTGATGTGCACACAAAATGTAAAGTTTAGAAATATTCTCAAAGATGTGGAAGAAAAGTTCTCAAAATTGTGGAGGTAAACTCAAATCATTGTGGGATACATTTATTCATTTAAGCAAAAAGAATAACTCTTGTTGTTATTTAAACTGTGCGCTGTTATTGATGTGCCCAATGCACTGGCAGAAATTAGATATTAGATATCTGAAGAATATTTGAAAAGCAGCAAACCAGTGTTTTAACTTTTTCACATGTGTGATAGAAGTGCTAAAAAATTCTTCTGTGGAGACTGAATAATCACTTTTGTACAGCAAATAACAAATGAGGTTTCAAGATGCTTTACTTATTTGTTTTTGTTATTTTGCTAAGCGCAAACAAGGTCCTCCAGGGTTTCAAATGGTAAATCAGCATAGAAATACGACATAAAAACTGAGTATATTGTAAAGGGTTTTTTATTTCCCAACTCAGTGATGTCTATCTTTTCAGCATCGAATTGGCGAAATGCTAAGGGCCCTATTATGAGTCTGGCGGTCTGAGGACTGCCACACTTGTGGTGGCGGGGAAGTGGTGCAACCAGCCTCCGGTGCACTGGCGGTCTTACTGACTGATTACGACTTGGACAGTCAGGCCGCCTTGGGACTGACGGCCCTATCAGGGAACCGCCATTCCATGGCCTAGGAGCAGTGGTCTGAGGCCCCAAAATGCTTGACGGGTCTGCCACAGTCCCGACAAACATATTAGGATTTGCTCACATCCAGGGTTTACATGGTGGTTCTAACTCCATGTAAACCTCGGAGGAGAGGAAACAAACAGAGCCCTACAGAACCCCGCTGTGCCTCAACCGCATATGCATGTACACAGGGGAGCACAACATATGCCCCCCTTGTGCATGCACATAGATTTCTGCATGGCATGGATTTCAAGACCATGCCATGCAGTCCCTTTGTGGTGCCTTTTTTAATGGTATTGTCACCTTTAAAAGAGGCATCTGGGACCGCCAGACTACTTGTAAGTTGTAATCTGGCAGGTGAGTAGGGCAAGCGTTTGTGGAGCAGTGGGGGGCCATGTGGCGGTGCAAACTCCTGTAGCACCGCTCCCCTGAAAAGCCGTAATCAGCTCCTTAGTTGTGATTGCTGTTCTGATGACAACCTTCTATATTTTCCCAGGTCTTTTGTATGTTCAAGACACAGTGCAAGAACCCAAAGCAGGGAAACAGCATTGCGGGATATCTTTTAGAGAATGAGTCCCCAAAGTCAAAATCCCTGTGGATTTCCAGGCTTTTTTACATTTAAAAGGCACGTTTTATCCCTCAAATCTCTCATCCACCTTGCTTTATTTGTTCTCATCCTTCTCTAATATCTTGTGTTTACAGTTTTCATCTCCATCTCACCTCCTTTCCCTCTTCATATAGGTCAGGGGCAGCCCCCCCACCATACACTATAATCAGATGTTTTACATCTATCTAATAATGAATGCAAAGTCCTCAAGAATGATTTTAAGTTTAACAGATGGTGCTCTGTCTATCATGGTGACAGAGAACAAAAACTCACCGATCCTGAAGGACTAACATCTGTCAAATTTAGAGTTAACTGGCAGACAAGCGCCCTTCTCTGTACCTTACAGGGAACTACCATCAGACTGGTTCCCTTCAAGGTACAAATAGTTTGGTGGGTGCTTGCCATCGGTTTTCACGACCGTTCATCAAACTTTAAAAAAAAATGTTTTTCAGAAACAACCTCCGAAAGTGGCAATCTGGTTTTGAAAAACAATTTTTTTAAAAATAAAATGGGCATCCTGGGAGTTTTATCCCAAGGTGTGCCGGTGTTTCTTTCTGTCCCTCCTTGCCAGATTATTCCTGATAGTAACGGCCACAAAACAAGGACATTAAAACTTCACCCCCTGTCTTCTAGACCTGTAGAAAATTGTCTTCTAGACCTCTACAAAGAGGCCTGGCAGGGCTTTATACCAATCCGTGATTTAGCTTTAAATATCTGAGCATTACCATAGCTCTCAAGCCTTATCTCACAACGAACATAAATCTCACCCCCTCCTTCCTAAGATTAAGAAGGACCTCTCACAGTCAACAGTCTTAGCGCTAAATATACTCAGATGAGTCTCCATCTTCAAGATGATGGTCATTCCTCATTTCCTAAACACCCTTCACAACTTTCCACTGATGATCCCAAATTCATGGGTCACAGTTCTAGCTTATGAGAGCCACTCTTTTCATTGGGCTAACAAACCCCACTCAAATCACCATGACAAAATGCTAACTTTGGGCACATGATGGAGGTCTGGAAATGGATGATGTGCTATTATACTTCCAAACCTCCCATGTCCGGGATGTAATTGACTGGCTTTGTAGTGGCTGGAATGACCCAACATACCAGACAGAGCTTTTAATTCTTCGTTGGCATGGTCAATATTACAGTACAGTTAAAGGGGTTTCCAACAGGGAAAAGACTGGAATCTTAACCCTGGGGACCCACTGGCTGGGCAGTCACTGATGCTCCTTTCAACATCTGCAATCACACTCCCGGCTTTCCAAGACCCAGCTCCACAAACACCTTCAGCTTTAACATGTCTTGGCTGAATACAAAGCCAAACTGGTGGATTTTCCAGAATAGAACCCTTTAGAAGTTAAACTCCTTACGGATGTACCCCGGCTGGGGAGGAATTTCCCAAATCTATTTTGGACCTTAATGCCCTCAATCCCCTGGGTCTCCCCAGGTGGAAATAGGAAAGTTGGGTGGGCTCCTTGAGGACATCGACAGGCTGAAGGCATTCATGGCCCCCCATGAACTACCCCTATCCTCCTGTCTCTGGTTGTTTCAGGTCCATTTAACCTCTTCGGTGCTCATGACGGCTCCCGGTCGTCATGAGTCATGGTAGGCGTGTGCTCTTTACGGCCGGGAGTGATCCGAACGTTGCAGCCCCTTCCATGCAGTGTTAATGCCCTGCCTGTATGGGAGAATTAATTAGTGGGTGGGGTTCAGACGACTCCCGGCCATCATGAGCACATACCCCCCTTGATTTATGACGGCCGGGAGCTGTCAAGAGCACCGCAGCGCCATGCCCACCCCTTAGCCCCCCCCCTGCACTGTGGCGGAATTCACGCCGCGGTGAAGGGGTTAATTTACATCTCGTAGCTTACACCCGGCACTTATGGCATGCAGACCTTGTCGTGAGTCCTGCTTACCCCCGATGTAAGTGCCTAGATGCTGATTTTCATCATGTGCTCCTGCAATGTCTGAGTTTGAGGATTTCTGGTGCCAGATTGGTGGTTCTGTTTTCCGAGTCCTAGGGAGCAGTATCAACTTTAAATTCAAGATTGCTTCTCTAGGAATCCTGGAGGACCAAGGGGGTTATCAGGGTGTAGAAGACATGAATTGAGTGACAAAAATGGACATTGCACATGCTTGGACCTGCCCTCAAACCCCACACTGAAAGCATGGTGAAAGGGAATGGACTGGTGCGTGCAGCATGAGTTGCCCATTATTGCAGCCAGGGGCTGCCCACAGAAACAATCCAAAATGTGGGGCAAATGGTGGGAGTACTACGGACTGAGAACTGTATTGATGGTTGAACAACTCAGTGGAACGTCTTCCCTAGTGTCACCAGTACTATAGTTTGTCCTTTGTTTGTGAAGCGTGCAGGAGCTTGATTTACAATCTCTCATCTGATGGATCTTTTTAAGTTGACTGAGATGCAAGGTGCGTCCATTTGGGGAACATCACTTACAACGCATTTATTACAACGCACTACCATTACAACGCAACCATTACAACGCAAACCATTACAACGTATTGCGCTGGGGGGCGCTCTAGGATAGGGAATATATTTAATTTACTATCCAACACCTTCCCTACTATCCACGGGGACTGGAGTTGGAATAGTAAATTAAATAAATCACTATCCAGCGCTTAAAAGCACTATGCGTTGTAGTGGTATGCAATGTAAAAACCGCGTTGTAACAGCAGGCGTTGTAATAGCCTGCGTTGTAACGACACCAATCCGTCCATTTGCACCCTCAATAAAGAACAGGAATCAATAATCGAAGTTAAGTAATTTTCTTTCCATTTAATAGTCAATCCAATATATATGCGTATCAGAAATATATTAAAAACGTACAAGATTACAGCTGGAAGACTGAAATATCACAGTCGGTTCAGTCTCAATAGGCTATGGTACACGTTAATCTCACCACAATACAGAAATTGAGAATTAGAAATAGGTGTTCCTTAAAGAAACTCTGATTATCTCTCTCAAACATGAATAAGTTCTAATGTCCTTTCACTAATCAGGGTTTTATTTCTAGAATAATGATGGTTTGTAAAATAGGGTAGCAAGGAAATTTGGAAATGAGAGAAGGTGTCAGCATAGTGAAGTCTCCAGTAGAAGTCTCCCAGAATTGGATTAAGTGTTTAGCATGAAGCGTCATAATTGCAGGAATAAAAGGAAGAAGAGAGGTCTCTAAACCCTCAAAGTGTAGGGGAATTTGCTAGAACATCTTAATAGTGTGAGCGCTAATTAAAACAAACCAGTCGTCTCCCTGTCCCTTATCACATTGTGCATTTTCAACATTGCCAGATTTTCCCATCCCACAGAACTTTAACAATTACTACAACAACCCTGAACATCCCTTCGTTCCTGATACGCGATGAATAGGAGGCTCATCTGTTCATTTGGGGCCAGATGTATGAAATCGCATGCTTACAACTTCCTAATAGCGAATTATAGTGATTCGCTATTAGGAAATGACAAACTGTGATCTACAACAGTGTGTTAGACAATGTTAGTGATTCATAGTTAGTCTCAAATGGTCCTGCATCATCAATATTCATGAGGCAGGTCATGTAGTCCATCTTCTATGTCTAAGGACTGTTAACTTTGAAAGGCGAGCAACTGTTCACATCATGTGTTGCATATGATTAATGCCCAGTCAGGGTTCAAACGTGTAAGGCATGACATCTCTACCAATAGAGGAATTTGACTACTTAACTGGCAGGTGGGCTTGTCTTACCTCTGGATTCAGAGGTTTTCTGCTTTTGGAATATATTAGCGGGGACGCCCGCTCATGAGCCCCGGTCCGCCAGGAAGGGCATCCTCTGTGTTGATCTTCGTTTGGATTTATTTGGATAAGGATGCCCGCGGACTGCTGAGTGGTGACTTTGTCAATAGATGGAGGTGAGGCCACTGCCATGATGGACGGGAGGCCAACTCAAGGTGCATTGCACTGGAAACTATTGATGTTGGTCAGGACATGCAGGGGAATAGGACATCTGCACATGCCGGTAACTTAGATATAAATGAACAGGTTGGTGTAAATTGTTTGAAATATCTCAATAGTTTCGAGCATTGACAAATGTATTGACAGAGACAGCTCCTTCGATATTCCTATGGATTTGACTACTACTATGGCCCAATATGAAACTGATGTATTTGAGGCTACACAAGTATGATACGTTGTTGAAATTACTGAAGGAACAATGATTAGACATTTTGCTAAGCATTGTGGTTATTGTGGTTAAGAATTAAAACACGTAAAAGGTGTAACAACATTTGAATAAGATGCTAATTTATGGCAAGGATTAATTGATATTTGGCAAAAAACTACCTACTAATGAGCATTATATCTACTTAAAGTTTAAATTATGTACTCTGACATCGTGAAAATGTCCGTAGTCCATCTTCTACGTCTAAGGACTGTGAACTTAAAAGGCAAGAAATTGTTCACATTGTGTGTCATGTGTCGCATAGGATTATGGCCCAGCCAGGGTTGAAACGTGTAATGCATGACATCTCTACCAATAAAGGAATTTGAGTACTAAACCGGCTGGTGTGCTCATTTTACCTCTGAATTCAGAGGTTTTCTACTTTTAGAAAAAACTGAAAAACCATAGGTTTCAGGTACGTCATAGTTAGAAATTAGCATTTAAAAAACCATAGAAATTCACTGAAAAAACCATAGGATTCAGGGACTTTAGGTTAGTTGGACATTTCACTCATACAAAACCAGAGAAATTTGGCCGTTATAATTAGTTGAGCTAACTATAACTTGCGCCCCCGCAATGCACTGCTGATGATGGCACATTTTACATCATTCATGACATGGTCAGTGACATCACTGATGACATCACTGATGACATCTCAAATTACATCACTGACGACATCACTGATTACATCATCCAGTGACTGTGTGTTTCTGTAAAGTTTAAATATGTTTTATATATATATGCCAAGGTGTATGAGTGTATGAATAGATTATTTAGTAGGTGCGTGACTGACTGTATAAGTGAGTGATTAAACTTGTCTTACTGAATGCATGGGTTAGTGAGTAAACTGTGTAAATGTCTGTATCAGTCTGTCAGTTGGTGTGTAAGCGGCTGCATGGGTTGGTGAGTAGCTATATGAGTGTCTATATGGGTTATTGATTGGCCGTTCGAGTATTTGTATGGATGCCTGAGTATCTGTGTGGGTGGGTGGGGGGGTGACTCCGTGCATAGATCTGTGAGTGGGGAATTCACCGGGTGTATGGGTTCAAGAGTGCATCTGTGAAGGACAGTATGGGTGGATGTGTGTGGGTATGGGTATGTTGGTGAGTATATAGATGTCTCAGTGGTATATGTGTGAGTAACTACATATGTGAAAGGCAGTATATATGAGTGTTGGAGTATATAAATCACTATATGTGAGAGTGAGGGATTGTGAGAGTGGCTGTATGGATGAGTGTGTGCTTGTATCAGTGATTGTATAAGAGAGTAAGTATGCATTAGTATCTGTATGAATAGGTGAGGTGGTGTGTGTACAACTGTATAGGTGTGTGAATGTGAGTGTGAATGATTCTTTGCATGATTGCCTGGATATGTGAGTAACTCTATGGATGAGTGGTGATGTGTGAGTGTCTGTATAGGTGTGTGAGTGCAAATGATAGTGCTGTATTGATAAGTGACTGCATGTATGAGTGACTGTATGGGTGAATGAGTGGACATGTGTGTAGACCTAGCAATCAGTGAGTGGGTATGTAGTAACTGGTATTGGTGTCTATGGTTTCGAAAATGGTAGTCTGTATTTTAGAGCGGGTGTATCAAGGGTTATTTTAGGGTCTGAGGAGGTGCATCAGATTATCACGTGGATGATGTAATATGTGACGTCATAAGCAGTGCATTGCAGGGGCACGAGTTATAGTTAGCTCAACTAATTATAACAGACGGATTTCTCCGGTTTTGTACGAGTGAAATGTCCAACTAACTATAATGTCTATGAAACCTATGTTTTTATCAGTGAATTTCTATGGTTTTTAAACTGCTAATTTCTAACTATAACGTCCTTGAAGCCCATGGATTTTTCAGTAAATTTAAAAGTTTTTTAAATGATAATTTCTAACTATAAAGTCCCTGAAACCTATGTTTTTTTTCAGTGAATTTTTAAGGTTTTTTAAATGATAATTTCTAACTATAATGTCCCTGAAAACTATGTTTTTTTCAGTGAAATTCAAAGGTTTTTTTAAATGCTAATTTCTAACTATACCTACAGAGGTAGGACATGTGAAGAAAGAGGGAGAAAGGCGCAGAAAGAAGCAAGAGAAATACAGAAAGAGGCAACAAAAGTCCTGAAAGACGACAACAAGTGCAGAAAGAAGCAAGAGATATGCAGAAAGAACCATTAGAGGTGCAGAAAATGGCCTTGTTGCAAAGTCATTCTGTGCCCCCAACATTTACTGACTGGTACTAGTGGTAACTGACTCTGACTAACCAGGCCCAGAGCCAGTGCTATGATGAAAGGCACTTAGAATACAGTGAAAACACCTACATACACTAGGGTACATTATGGGTGGGGGTACCCCTGTGATTGGCATGACCTTCCCTGTAAGGCCTTAGTACATAATAGGACAGGGGGATTAAAACTACCTCTAACTCAGAGGTGCAGAAAGAGGCAAGGAAACAGGTAGTAAAAGTGCAAAAACAGGGAACAGAGTTGCAGAAAGTAGCAAATGAGGTACAGAAAGAAGTAAGAGTAGTGCAGAAAGAATCAACAGAGGTGCAAAAAGAGACAAGAAGCATGCAGAAAAAAGGTAGGAGGGGTGCAGAGAGGGCAAGAGTGTTACAAAAAGATGCATGAGGGGTGCAAAAAGAAGGAAGAGAAGTACAGAAAGGGGCAAGAAAATTGCTGAAAGAAGCAATGTAGGTGTCGAAAGAAGCAGAAAAAGTACAGAAAGAGGCAAGTGAGGTGTAGATAAAAGCAAAAGCAGTGCAGAAAGAACCAACAGAGGTACAGAAAGAGGCAAGGGAGGTACAGAAACAGGCAAGAAAACGTGCAGAAACAGGGACCAGGGGTGCAGAAAGAGGCAAGAGATGTGCAGAAAGAGAAAAGAGGGGTGCAGAAAGAGGCAAGATATCTGCAGAAAAAAGCAGCAGAGGTGTAAAAAGAGGCAAGAGATCACAGAAAAAAGCAGAAGAGGTGTAAAAAGAGGCAAGAGATGTGCAGAAAAAAAGCAACAGAGGTGCTGAACGAGGCACAAAGGGTGCAGAAAGAGGCAAGGGAAGGACAGAAAGAACCAAAAGAAGTGCAGAAAGAAGCAACAGTGGTGCAAAAGGAGGCATGAGGGGTACACGAGGAAGGAAGAGAAATGCAGAAAGAAGCAACAGAGGTGCTGAAAGAGGCACAGAGGGTGCAGAAAGAGGCAAGAGAAGTACAAAAAGAACCAAGAGAAGTGCAGAAAGAAGCAACAGAGGTGCAAAAGGAGGCATGAGGGGTACAGAAAGAAGGAAGAGAAGTCCAGAAAGAAGTAACAGAGGTGCTGAAAAAGGCACAAAGAGTGCAGAAAGAGGCAAGAGAAGTGCAAAAAGAAGCAACAGAGGTACAGAAAGTGGCAAGAGTGGTGCAGACAGAGGGAAGAGAGGTGTAGAAAGAGGCAAGAGAGGTACAGAAAGAGGCAAGAGAATTGCTGAAAGAAGCAACAGGGGTTTAGAAAGAAGAAATAGAAGTGCAGAAATAGGCAAGCGAGGTGCAGAAAGAGGCAAGTGCTGTGCAGAAAGAACCAATAGAGGTACTGAAAGAGGCAACAAAGGTGCAGAAAAAACAAGAGCATTGCAGAAAGAACCAACATAGGTGCTGAAACAGGCGTGAAGGGTGCAGAAAGAGCAGGAGAAGTACAGAAAGATGCAACATAGGTACGGAAAGAGGCAAGAGAGGTACAGAAACAGGCAGGAAAAGAGCAGAAACAGGGAAAAGGGGTACAGAAAGAGGCAAGAGAGGTGCAGAAATAGTATAGAGGGAGGCAGAAAGAGGCAAGAGATCTGTAGAAAAAAGCAACAGAGGTGCAGAAAGAGGCAAGAGATCTGCAGAACAAAGCAACAGATGTGCTGAAAGAGACAAGAATGGTGCTGACAGAGGCAGGAGAAGTACAGAAAGAACGAAGAGAAGTACAGGAAAGAAGCAACAGAGCTGCAGAATGAGGCATGAGGGGTGCAAAAAGATGTAAGAGAAGTGCAGAAAGAAGCAACAGAGGTACAGAGAGAGCCAAGCGTGGTGCAGACAGAGAGAAGAGTGGTGTAGAAAGAGGAAAGAGATTTGGGCAAATAGGGAAGAGGGGTGCAGGAAGAGGCAAGGGGGTGCAGAAAGAATCAACAGAGATGCCGAAAGAGGCAAGAGAGGTGCAGAAAGAGGCAAGAGAATTGCTGAAAGAAGCAACAGAGGTTTAGAAAGAAGCAACAGAAGTGCAAAGAGAGGCAAGTGAGGTGCAGAAAGAAGCGAGAGCAGTGCAGAACGAGCCAAAAGTAGTGCTGAAAGAGGCAACAGAGGTGCAGAAGGAAGCACGAGGGGTGCAGAAAGAAGGAAGAGGAGTGTAGAAAGAAGCAACAGAGATACTGAAAGAGGCACAAGCGATGTAGACAGAAGGAAGAGAAGTGCAGAAAGAAGCAACAGAGATGCTGAACGAGGCATGAAGGGTGCAGAAAGAGGCAAGAGAAGGGCAGAAAGAAGCAACAGTGGTACAGAAAGAGGAAAGAGTGGCACAGAAAGAGGGAAGAGAGGTGTAGAAAGAGGCAGGAGAGTTGCACAAATAGGGAAGAGGGGTGCAGAAATAGGCAGGAGGGGTGCAGAAATAATTAACAGAGGTGCCGAAAGAGGCCATAGAGGTACAGAAAGGAGCAAGGAAAGTGCAGAAAGAGGCAACAGAGGTGCAGAAAGACGCAAGAGAGGTGTGGAAACAAGCAAGAAAAGTGCACAAAGAGGTAGGAGAGGTGCACAAAGAGGCAAGAGAGGTACAGAAAGAGGCAGGAGGGGTGCAAAAAGAAGGAAGAGAATTGCAGAAAGAGGCAAGAGAATTGCTCAGAGAAGCAACAGAGGTGTAGAAAGAAGCAAAAGAAGTGCAGAAAGAGATAAGTGAGGTATAGAAAGAAGCAAGAGAAGTGCATCAAGAAGCAACAGAGGTGCACAAATAGGTAAGAGATGTGTAGAAATAGGCAGGAAAGGCGAAAGGTGGGGAAACAGGGCTGCAGAAAGAGGCAAGAGAGGTGTGGAAAGAGGCAATAGAGTGCAGAAAGAAGAACCAGCTATGCAAAAAAGGCAAGAGGGATTCAGAAAGAAGAGAGATAAGTGCAGACAGAAGCAAAAGAGGTGCTCAAAGAGGTAAGAGGGATGCAGAGAGGCAAGATCAGTGCAAAAAGAATCAAGAGGAATGCAGAAAGAAGCAACCGATGTGCAAAAGGAGGCATGAGGGGTGCAGAAATAAGAAGGAGAAATGCAGAAAGAAGCAACAGGGGTGCTGAAAGAGGCACAAAGGGTGCAGAAAGAGGCAAGAGAATTGCAGAAAGAAGCAACAGAGATACAGAAAGAGGCAAGAGTGGTGCTGAATGAGGAAAGAGAGGTATAGAATGAGGCAAGAGAGTTGCACAAATAGGGAAGAGGTATGCAGAAAGAAGCAACAGAGGTGCCGAAAGAGGCAACAGAGGTGCAAAAAGAAGCAAATGAAGTGTAGAAAGAGGACACAGAGGTGCAGAAAGACGCAAGAGAGGTACAAAAACACTCGGCCCCCCTCCCCTGTGTATTTAAAAAAAAGGAGAGGCCAGGCCACAGGGATGGGTCCCTGGGGCTATTTTGGCCTGAGGAGGGGGGTCACGCGGCCTCCCTAAAAAAAAGAAATGGCCAGGCCCCCGGGGGATGGGGTCCCCAGGGCCCCCCTCCCTCTCCTAAAATAAATAAAGGCTGGCCCCGGAGGATGGGGTCCCCGGGCCAATAGAGACCTTAGGAGGGGGACATGCAGCATCCCTTCCTATGAAAATCAGGGTGTTTGGCCATGCCCCGGGGGAGGGGTCCCCGGGCCCAGAATTGGCAACGGGAGGGGGGCCCACATGGTGCTCTTCCCATTTACATTTCTTTTTAAAAAGGGGTCCAGGCCCTGGGGGATGGGGTCCCAGGGCCCACAAAATAGGAAAGAAACGGGGGCAACACAGCCCCTTCTTAAAAAAAAACACTGGCATCACCGAGGCCCCGCCCCATCCCAGCAACACTCTGCAAGCACGCCCTGCAGCGCGTTTTAAGTTGGGAATTTAATTACCCTCCAGTACTGGGGGTCCCTTGGGGGCCAAATAGCTCACCAGGTACCTCCATTAAGCGCCACGAGGCTGTGTTGCAGAGAGTTGGTCCAGGCCATGCCCCTGTTTACACTTCGCTACAACGAAGCTCTGTGGCGCTTACTGGAGGTACCTCGTGGGCTATTTGGCCCCCAGGGACCCATAGTATTAAAGAGAAATTAATTTCCCAACTTAAAACGCATCACAGGGCGCATTTGCACAGTGGTAAAGGGCGGGGCGGTGCCTGATGAGACATGTGTGCAAACAGGCCCTGTGGCACGTTTTAAGGTGGGGAATTAATTCACCTTCAATCCTGAGGGTCCCTGAGGGCCAACTAGCCCACCAGGTGCTGGAGGTACCTGGTTGGCTAGTTGTACCCCAGGGGCCCTCAGGATTCAACAGGACTTATTCCCTCAACTTAAAACGCGCCACGGGCGCATTTGCACAGTGGTGAAGGGAAGGGGCGGGCCTGAAGTGACATGTGTGCAAACACGCCCTGTGGCGCATTTTAAGTTGGGGATTTAATTCCCCCTCAATACTGGGGGCACCTGGGGGCCAACTAGCTCATCAAGTACATCCAGTAAGTACCAGAGGCCTGTGTTGCAGAGTGGTGGTCCAGGCCATGCCCCTTTTTACACCTCTGTGCAAAGCAGGTCTGTAGCACTTACTGGAGGTACCTGGTGGGCTAATTGGACCCCAGGGACCCTCAGGTTTCAAAGTACTTAATCCCCCAACCTAAAACGTGCCACAGGGAGTGTTTGCACAGTGGAGAAGGGAGGGGGCGGGCCTGGGGTGATGTGTGGAAACACTCCCTGTGGCACATTTTAATTTGGGGAATTAATTCCCCTTCAATCCTGAGGGCCCCTGGGATCCCAACTAGCCCACCAGGTACCTCCAGTAAGTGCCTGAGGCTTGCGTTGCCGAGAGGTGGTCCAGACCACGCCCCTTTTTACACCTCTCTGCAATGCAGCTCTGGGGCGCTTACTGGATGTACCTGGTTGGCTAATTGAACCCCAGGGACCATCGGGATTCAAGGGGACTTAATCTCCCAACTTTAAGTGATTACAGGGCATGTTTGCACACATGTCACCTCAGGCCCTCCTCCCTTCACCACTGTGCAAACCCGCCCTGTAGCCCATTTTAAGAGGTAGTTTTAATCCCTCTGCCCTATTATGTACTAGGGCCTTACAGAGGAGTTCCTGCAAATAACATGGATACCCCAATGCATAGTGTTCCCTAGTGTATGTAGGTGTTTTCAATGTATTCTAAGAGTATTTTAGCATAGCACTGGCTCCAGGCCTGGTTAGTCAGAGTCAGTTACCCCCAGTACCCATCTGAAAAATGTGTGGGCACAGGATGATTTTGCAACAAGGCCTTTTTCTGCTCCTGTTTCGGTTCTTTCTGCGTATGTCTTGCTTCTTCCTGCACTTTTCTTCGTCTATGCGGACTTCTGTTGCTGGTTTCTGCATTTCTTTTGTTTCTTTCTGTGCATTCTTTCTTCCTTCTTTACATGTCCTACCTCTGTAGGCATAGTTAGAAACTAGCATTTGAAAAACCTTTGAAATTCACTGAAAAAAACATAGGTTTCCGGCAAGTTATAGTTGGAAATTAGCATTTAAAAAACATTTGAAATTAACTGCAAGTGCCATAGGTTTGAGGCAAGTTATAGTTAGAAATTAGCATTTAAAAAAACTTAGAAATTAACTGACAAAACCATAGGTTTCAGACAATTTATAGGTAGAAATTAGCATTTAAAAAACCTTTGAAATTCACTGAAAAACCATACGTTTCAGCAACTTTATAGTTAGAAATTAGCATTTAGAAAACCTTAGAAATTCACTGAAAAAAACATCAGGTTCAGGGGTGTTATAGTTAGCTGGATATTTCACTTGTACAAAACCATAGCAATTCCTCCGTTATAGTTAGTTCTGCTAACTATAACTTGCGTGCCCACAATGCACTGCTGATGATGTCACATATTACACCATTCATGACATGGTCAGTGACATCACCGATGACATCACTGATGACATCTCAAATGACATCACTGATGACATCACTGAAGACATGATCCACGTGACAATCTAATACACCTCATCATGCACTAGCATAACCTTTGATCACTCATTGTAAAATACATAGTACCATATTTGAAACCATTGACACACCAATACTAGTTACTACATTCCCACTCACTGATTCCTAAGGCTACACACACCACTACCCATTCAGCCACAGAATCACTTATACATGGAGTCACTGTTCAATAGAACACTATCCTCTACATTACACCTAGCAAGGTCGCTAAATGGGGGACTGGCATTGGGACTTTGTGCCCTCGGTGCTCTGATGTTGGATCCGACTCAATCCACATTTTTGCAACATGTCCAAAACTTGCCCCAATGTGAGAATAACAAGGACCCCCTGGGTAATGTCGTGACAGACTCCTAGGGCAGGGTAAACAAAGTGTATGCAAAAATTCCTAGGCAGTCTATACTATCAAATAAACAAGTCACCGTATTGTTAACCCCTTGTGGGACACCCCATTGGTGGCTGTGGTGTCTCCATAATTTTAAAATTGTATTATGTTTTGAAATGTATTAAATACATGTATTTTTTATAATTGTGCCATATAGGTTAATCACCCATTGATTTACCATATGATTTTTAACTTTTATGTATTAAAAATTGTTTATTTTATACAATTTACTATATTATCTCAAGTGTTCCTTTGCCTTGGGTCTATTGACTTGTTTATTTGATAGTATAGACTGCCTAGGAATTTTTGCATACAAAACTTGCCCCAATACTTCTTAGGATACAGGAACTGTTAAGTGAAGTCACTAACCAGCCTATCTCTCTAAACCCTACAATTATTTTGCTGGGGACTCAGTCTGACTCTCCCAGGATTAAAAATGAAGGACTGGTCTTTATCGCAATGGCTGTTTGGAGGATCTGTGTTGCCTCCGCCTGGAGAGATCCTGACCCCTCTTCTTTTTCTCAATGGCTGCCAGGTTAGTGGCCACATACCACCAAGAAAAAGCTGTCTATGCTAAAAAAGGTCGCAAGAGCCGGAAAAAGGGCCAGGAAGTTTGGGAAAAACTGTCCTCTTAGCTAGAACAACAGGGGTAATCAGTATAAACTTCTTTGAAGTTCAGTTTTCTGTTGCGATGCTAGTCTTTTGCTTTGTGCTCCTTTTTTCTTTTTCCGTCTTTTGCTTTTGTGCTTTCTTCTTTATTTACGCTACGGATAATAACTTAATATGTCTTTATTTTTTCTTGCGCCTGTCTTTTTTAAAATGCTGTGTTTCTTAAATTGAGGGGGGTGGGTGGGGGCGAAATGTTGACTGTATGTGTCTTCTTTTCACTTGGGTTTGAAAAAAAAAGAATTAAAAAAATAAAACATAAATAAAAAAAGAACACTATCAAATGCACTCATACACCTATATAGACATTGACACATCAGCAGTCATCCTAGTCAGTTATGCAGTCATCCTACTCACTCATTAAAAGAATCAATCCCACTTACATTTACTCACCTACACAGCTATACACACACACCTCATTTATTCATACACATAGTAATTCATTGTTACTATGTTAAAAAATCGCTATTACAATTAAACACTCATTCATACACTTACTCTCACAATCACAATCACTGACTCTTACATATACTCATTTATATACACAAACTCTCACATACAATGCCTTTTATTTTTGTACTTTGTTGGAGATGTACCACTGAGACATATATTCGCTCACCAACACACAAATAAACACACTCAGTCACCCAAACTACTGTTTCCACGTGCACTCTTAAACGCATACACCTAGTCAATCAACCACTCACACATCCATGCATAGTTACACACACCCACCCAACCACACACACACTCAGTCTCCCATAAAAATACTCAGCAAACTAATCAATAACTAATATAGACACTCATGTAGTTAATGACCAACTGATGCATCAGGTTATGCAATAACAGAGACAGTAAGGCACACATTCCCATAGTTTAGTTACTAACCCATGTATTTAGTGAGACAGTTTTAATTACTCACTTAAACAGAAAGTCAGACTGCTACTAAATCCTCCATCTAGAAAGATATATATCGACTCAATCTTCAATACACATTGATATATATATATAATAGATATTTAAATTTCAAACAAAACCACATTCACTGGATGATGTCATCAGTGATGTCATTTGAGATGTCATCAGTGATGTCATCAGTGATGTCACTGACCATGTCATGAATGATGTAATATACAACATCATCAGCAGTGCATTGCAGGTGCGCAAGTTATAGTTAGCAAAACTAACTATAACAGAAGAATTTCTATGGTTTTGTACAAGTGAAATGTCCAGCTAACTATAACGTCCCTGAAACCTATGTTTTTTTCAGGAAATATATATATATACATATACATACATATATAGGTAGGTAGTTATAGTTAGAACCTATTTTCCATAGGAAATTCACAATATTCTATTTGGAATAACTTTGGCGCCGGTCGACGAATCTTCGCAAAATTTTCAAAACTGGTGGGGTGCTCCATTCCGGTCCTAACCTGAAAGTCTGGGGTGATCCGTGACGCGGGGGCTGAGAAAAAAGGGGGTCCCAAAACGTGTTTTCTCCAATGCAATTTTCCATAGGTACCGTTTATCGCTGCTACAGCCCGAACGGCTGAATGGATTTACGCCAAATTTTCCAAAGTTGTAGTTCTTGGTTCAGACTCGTGCCTTTTGCTTATATGGTGTAAATCTGTACAGTAGTTCCTGAGAAAATCATAATTTAAAGTACACATATATATCCATAGCCTTGGTGGATGCGCGTATCTTGTGCGCACAGTAAGCGCACCGCCCCGCTCACGCGCCGAATGCTAATTGGCTGTCAAGTGGTTGTTAACATTTGAAGCCAGGAATTGCTGGTAGCCATTTTTTGCCTCGGTAGAAGCTAGAATCTAGAAAATAGTGGGACAGGTGTTTAAAAGGTATGAAGGGGGCATGTAAGAAATATTTTGATCAACACATTGAGAAATGTGTGTTGGGTACATGGATCCACCGTAATAAAAATAAAAATAAAAACAAAGCAGGGACTCCTGTACTTGTTTAGGCATCAGCTACCCGGGAGGGCAAAATACTGGGGACTAAAATATTACATTTGATGGGGGTCAAGAGGGGCGCTGTAGCCTGGGGACCGCCCTTACTCTGTGCTACAAAATAAATGGGTGAGGGAGCTCAAAGGTCCATCTAAGCCCCGGGGATTACCACCCTCCGGGTTTTTTATATTTTGAGAGTGAGGCTGCATGGTCTGCATTCTGGAGCAGTCGAAAGCCTTGGGGAACCCCACCCCCCAGGAGGGGCTCCTGTTGTGTCTCAGGGTGTCTACCCCCAAGACACTGCTGTTTGCTATGGCAGGGCGGGAGTCAATGTTCCCGTTGTGTCATAGTAAAGATGAGAGCATATTAGCAAGTGGCATTTCGCCGCAATTTTTGTAAAAAAGCCAAAAATGCGGTGAAAATGATATCGCCCTATTAACTAGGCGACGCTAAGATGCATTAATGCAGGTTAGCAGCCGGGTTGCTAAGGGCTCGCTTCCTATCTCCAATGAGTTGCAATGTAGGTGTTCTCAGTGGGAAGGTAGGTGTTTCTATGAGAATATAAAAAGGAAGAGGGAGGTATGACAATAGCGTGGTATTTAGAACGCAGCCCTGGATTTGAGGACTGATAGGAAAACGTTTGCTAATTGCAGTTTATATCAGATCCTAACATCTGTTCTGAAGTAGACTTAAGCATGTTTAATATGTGATGTGGCAGATTTAGAAGTTCCTTACATCACTATTGCATCACTTTTAACATGGGAAAAGTGACGCGAAAGTGGTGCAAAGGGGTTTGTGAATCTGCTACACAGTGTTCTGACTTAGTTTGCTTTTCTTTCTGTCATGTAGAGGATACTGGGTAAATATAATGGTTTCTGTACAGCCAGTACCTTTCAACCCTACCTCCTAACTGCTTACTGCCTGTTACCACAGTAACAATTCATGGAACACTTAAGTGAGCCCACAAGTTACAAGTTCACTACACAATGTTGGTAATGGAAACAGTTACTGTGCTGAAGTTTTTAAAATTTTCCATAGGAACCGTTAATCCTAGGTACAAACTCTGGTAAAGACCTGGTAAAGAGTTAGCCTCAGTATTATACTTCTAGTTATAAACATCATTTGTATTTTAATTGTTAAATGTTTTGTAAGTATATGATTATCACACTAAATAATAGTGACATTTTGTCAGAAAAAGAATATGTATATACTTTTTTATTAACTTTGATTAAAACATCAATAAATAAGTAGAAAAGTAACTTTAAAATAACAATAAAATAAATAACTAGAAACATAAGTTTAATATAACAATATAATACAAAAAATGTTTGATGGACTCCAAAGCAAGGAGGGTAGTTAATCTGCAAAACAAAAATGAAAATAAGTGTTTAAAATTAGATCAATGTGACTGAATGAGGTCAACAATCACAAATAAAGGTAACAACTTGGCAATATTTGTTAATATGGCAATATGGCAATATTTGTTAACCTCTTCAATGCGGGCTCTTATAGCCCGCATTGAAGAGGTGTCTGTACGGAAGTGCCTACTGCGTCAGATTTACAGTATGGACCAACAGGTCTTTACAATGATTCAGAGATGAAACAGAATTAGGTGAGAGATCACGTCATTAGGCAGGACAATATTTTTTATTTGGAAAGCATTTACTTGGAGGAATTGTGCATCTAGGCCGCTCTCCTTACCTTGTGTAAACACTGTGGCAAACAGAGTTCACAACTTCAACTCAACTTTGGTTCTGCACTGCAGACTGTATTAAATTCAGCCTTGATTTTTTTATTGGCAGAGTGGACAGCAGAGCCTATAACTTTAAAAGGGAAAGAAAAAGAATGTGAGGGAGAGTGAGAGAGAGAAAGAGAGAAAAAAACTACATAAAAAGTGTGGGAGAGAGAAAGTAATAGATGGAGCAGTTAATACCGGAGAAAATCTTTGGAGCTCACCATTTTGGCTCCGTTGTGTGTTCAAGCACGTGCCGATTCATAGTGCACCCTCCAGCTTAGTGATCTGAAAGATAGTATATAGAGTTAGTAATAGCATTGTACATAGAACTGCAAAAATATATGTTTGCTTTATTTCTTTGTACACTCAGGATACTGTATTTCATCACCTTCCACTGTAAGGAGGTATTTGTGCGATGTTTTTGTTCCAAAGTACTATACCTCTTGCACTCCCACTGCATAGCGGTGAGTTCTCATTCCTGTGTACCCAGGGTCTTATTAACAAGGCCCTTGCGCCACTTTTGGGTCATTTTTTACATGGGGAAAGTGACGCAAAATTGGCGCAAGGGGCTTGTAAATCTACCCCCCAGACTGTTGCACCCCATTGACTCCCAGTGTCTGGAGGTGAGTGCTTCTTCTTGTGCACTCAGGGGTGGATTTATAAGCTCCTTGTGCCACTTTTGCATCACTTTTCCCATGTTGAAAGTGACGCAAAAGTGGCGTACAGGGTTTGTATATTTGCCCCTCAGACTGTTGCAACCTATTCACTCCCACTGCCCGGAGATAATTGTACATTCATACGCAGTCAAGATGCTGCACACTACCTACTCATTCTGCCCACAGGTGACTTGTCGTTGCTTCGGAAACAAGCTTCTTTGCTCACCTTGTGCCATTGGTGTCATTCAAGGAGGATGCACCACGTGTCGAAGCAGCCTTCTCAGACTTTGTTACTATGGCCACGCATCATCGCAGAATCCTCGAACGTTGAACTTTGGAGGTGTTAGGGGGGTACGACAATTTGTGAAACACAACCTGTAATAATATTCGCAGCTCACCTTTCTGTCACCGGTGTGTCTTTCACCAAGTGCCAGGACATAATGCACCCTGAATTTTTACATCTAAAAGATAGTAAAAGAAAGATGTTATGATTGGTAATTGTTACTATCCTAATGTGGAGTAGAATTAAATCGCCCTTTAACACACCTTCCCTCCCGCATTTAAAAAACAACTATTTGTACAGTTCCAACTTGTTTAATAGGCTTTGATTTTTCAAAAATTACTATAGTAGTAATGTTTTTTATCCGGTTGTGAAAGCAAGTGGTGCGGAGTGATACACTTGCTTTCGATCATCACAAGCGATGGACATTTGACCGATCATAAAAGCTTTCCTGCTATTGGAAAAAAATACAAATGCAATAAAGGTATATAGGACTGCGTATGAGTAAATCACTGCATTGCCTTTTTGTATCCAGTCTGCTGCACCCCATCTACTCCCTCCGATGCGCACCCGGCCTCATTGATCACCTTTTTGTGGACAGGTCACCTTCTACATCATGCAGTCCCGCTCTGCCACCAAGAAGTCTCACATATGGTGCTGAATCACAACATACTTGTACTCCCATCATCATCGCAGGTTCCTCACCGGCTCAGTCCTAGCGGTACCACTACCTCAGTGACCAAAGAGGCCATGCATGTAGTGGTGGGCCCCCCTACTCGGTGGTTTGGGCCTACATGGGGCATCCGAACCACCAGGATGGGCCATCACAGCGCTTGCGATGGGAGCAACTCTAAAATGGCTTAGAGCACGTGCGCCCCCGCTTTTTTATTGGTAGGATCACGTGTGTAGTGACGCATGTTCTGGATAGGTGTGGTGTGGGTGTATACCGTGCATGAGGGAGTGTGTGTGTGCCTGCCGTTCTGACAACTAGTCCTGGAACTAAGAAATCACTACAATGGAAATCTGGGCCATGTAGCGTTGTTGTGTGAGCTGGACTGATGTATGCCAGTGCTGAGCGAGGCTGTGAACGATGACTCTGGAGCTATGGGCGTGGTTCCGTCGTGAGCTATATGAAAAATCTACTGATTTGGGTGCCTGTGTTGTAGTGCTCCTGTCACCCGGTTCTTACATGCAAATGTGTCATTAGGTCTGTAAAGTTCTACAATATGGCTAACATGGAAGGTACGGGGTATCATTGACTTTATATTCATCCATAGCACACATAAAAGATGGTGGACAGGACACATTTCTGCAAATATGAATGTTTGTTGTACATTCAGTGGAGTGTTGTAGCTGTAGTAAGAAACTGCTATGAAAGCTTTTGGTTGCAGTTTTTAGCACATGAAGGACAGATACTACATATATGTATGTGGTTATTCAGGTATACTGTTGAACTTGGTGCTGGAAATCATTGTTCAAAGCTCGGAGTTGCGTCCAAATCCTGTTATTGTAGAGTAATAACCTAATCAACGCGTGCCTGAACATGTACTGTAAATACGGTGCTCATGTAAATTGTTGATATAGTTTTAGGTCGACTTCGCGCTATATAAATATGCTAAAAAAAATGAAATAGTACACATTTATAAATTGACTATACAGTTTCTTTGCAGTATTGTAATGATAGACTTTGTACGTTTGTATTTGTAGAATAAGCGAGAGAAAGTTATATAATCAAAGTTTTTGTTTTTGGCAGAGGTAAGATGGTTGCATACGCTGTTTACAGCACAATATAATATGGTAGGGCACAGGAGTAGCATTTTACAAACATGATAAGTACACAGACTCAGATAGATAGTTGATGTGGGTACGTGCACGTGTGCTCGACTCCATTTTATTACGTTGCTGTTGGTAACAAGTAGAATAGTACTCATGATATCAATCATAAACAGTTTATGACTTCTGCTGTACAAAGGTAGGAGCACTATATGTGAAATGATACACAGAAGATTCTATCGTGAAAGGTTCATGAGCTGTGGTACACTGAGGAAGGGGCAGTTTATGTAGAGCCTGCTCACCCTGCGATGATGCGTGGTTTTAGCGGTCTGTACTCAAAGCATTGACTGTTGTATGACTGTTGTATACTAGACTGCATGAACTTTTAGGGGAAAAAAACCTACTATCAATGGTTATCAATTGCTCTGCAAACTAGCTCTAGTGATTGCTTCCCATAAAAAATTATTTCGCGCAGTGCATTGTAACTTTCTCAAAATGGGGACGTATGTCTGGTGGGGATGTTGAAGGTGATACCCTAGAGGTACTTGGTATTGCCGGTGGTGGAGGTACATTTAGGCGCATACTAGCAGTGCCATAGGAGTATTATTTGTTTGCACCTTAAATAAATCCAGGCTAAATTCCCTACTGTCTGTAGTGTAGATAGAAAGCTGAATTTGAGTTGTGAATCTTACTGTCCGCAGTGTACATCGAAGCCACTAGTCAGCACAGTTATAGAAGAATGCTTTTTTTCACTTATTTAAACAAAATCTGAATACATACAGTATAATTGTTTCTGCATTAAGTAAATCAAGGCTGAATTCTCTACTGTCTACAGTGTAGATTCAAAGTTGAATTCAAGTTGTAAACCCTACTGTACGCAATGTAGATGTTTGGGAGGACTGCATCAACTGCATATTGATTGAAATGAAAGATAGAATGTGTATAGAATACATTATTAAAATATGTATGTTTCAGGGACATTTAAAAGGGACAGTATGTCTCACTGTGACATAAAACTGTTCACTCTTCTTTGCGATGATTTATGGTGCACTGAGTTAGTACTATCTTTGGCGCTGAGCTTGTAAGTATCCAGCGATAATGCATAGTGCAGGGAGGCTACACTGGGAGCAATGTTTTTTGCCGTGTAAATTCTGTCTTAATAAGGCTACGGGGAGATTACTTGGGGTGCAGTGAGTTAGTGATACCGAAATAACTCAGCATGTGCTCACTCTGTTATGATTCGTGTTTCGGGCAGGTCGCAATGGTATAATGTCTCTTGTCTACTGGAATGCGTTATGTACAATCGCCATTCTACCTGAAACGTGAGCCCTCATAATGTACATCGAAAGCAGTAGCGATCACTGACATCAGGAAATTATTTTTGTTGTATCTTTTCACAAAATCTGAGGACATAAAGTACAATTATCTCTACCTTAAAAAAATCAAGGCTAAATTTCATGCTGTTCATAGTATACATTCAAAGCTGAATTCAAGATGTGAACCCTGCTGTCTGCACTGTAGATCGAAGGCATTAGTCAGCAGCGATATGGACGAAAGATTCTTGTCACTTATTTTAACAAAATCAGAACACATACAGTAACATTTTCTCTGTTTTAAATAAATCAAGTTTGAATTCCCTACTGTCCGTAGTGTACATGCAAAGTAGACTTCAAGTTGCGAACCCTACTGTCCGCAGTGTAGATCGAAGGCAGTAGTTGACACAGACATCGAGAAATGCTTTTTTTGCCATATACTTTAACAAAATCTGAGGAAAACAGTACAATTGTCTCTGCCTTAAATAAATCAACAGTGAATTCAATGTTGTCTGTGGTGCTGATGCGCCACAGGTATCAAGTGGTAAACTCTGTTGATCACAGTATACATTTGAAGGCAATAGTTAGTGTAGCTATTTAGCAATGTTTTTTGTGGCATCCTTTAAGAAAATTGTCTCTGCTTTACATAAATCCAGGATAACTTGAATGCTGTCCGTAGTGTAGATGGAAAGCTGAATTGAAGTTGTGAACCCTGCTGTTTGCAGTATAGATATAGGCTTCACTACATTATCTGTAATGTACTCCATACAATGACTGTTGCATACGGAACTGATAAACTGGTATCAAGTGGTGAACTCTGTTGATAGAAGTGTACATTTGAAGGCAGTACTCAGTACAGATATTGAGGAATTTTTTTGTCGCATCATTTAACAAAATTGTCTCTGCTTTACATAAATGAAGGCTAACTTGAATGCTGTCAGTAGTGTAGATTGAAAGCTGAATTGAAGTTGTGAACCCTGCTGTCTGCAGTGTAGATCCAAGTCAGTAGTTGACACAGACATGGAGGAATGCTTTTTGTCACTTATTTAAACAAAATCTGGAGACATATAGTAGAATTGTCTCTGCATTAAATAAATTAAGGCTGAATTTCCTACTGTTCATACTTTAACAAAATCTGAGGACATAGTACAATGGACTTTGCTTTAAATAAATCGAGACTGAATTTAATGTTCTCTGTAGTGCTGATGCACTACTGGTATCAAGTTGTAAACTCTACTGACCGCACTGTAGATCGAAGGCAGGAGTCAGCACAGATGCCGACAAAGAATTTGTATCACTTATTTTAACAAAGTCTGAGGATATAGAGTAGAATTGTCCCTGCCTTACATAAGTGAAGGATAACTTCAATGCTGTGCGTAGTGTAGATCCAAAGCTGAATTCAAGTTATGAACCCTGCTGTCTGCAGTGTAGATCGAAGGCAGTAGTCGATACAGACATAAGTAAGCGGTGCTAAGGCGCTGAGTTCGCAATCGGCCTGTATCGAGGAGGCACGTGGTCATGGTGGCAGCCACGTGGCAGGGTGAGAATCTTCGCTGTGGCAGAGTCTTTTCTCTTTGCAGAAGTGAACCACACCCAAGGCGTAGGCTAATTATTTATAGTCTTACGCTGGAGTTGCATACGTTGGAACTATTGCTTGTTTTTTTAGGTAGCATTGCAGATTTGGTTTCTTGTTGAAAATATGGGGAAGTGGTCAACATTATTATTAGGAATTGTCATTTAAAAAACCTTTGCAATTCACAGAAAAACCCATATGGTTTCAGGCAGGTTATAGTTAGGAATTATCATTTAAAAAACCTTTGAAATTCACTGAAAAAACCTAGGTTTGAAGCAGGTTATAGTTAGGAATTATCATTTAAAAAACCTTTGAAATTCACTGAAAAAACCATAGGTTTCAGTGGTGTTATAGTTAGCTGGACATTTCACTCATTCAAAACAATTGAAATTCCTCCGTTATCGTTAGTTCTGCTAACT